>NC_068281.1:5776618-6076618 GCF_025860055.1 Xyrauchen texanus
TCATTAAATATAGTTAGATAGATTTATTTGAAAATGAGAAAAAATATCTCATGCAATTTGGCCAGTTTTAAGAATGTTTAGATATTTTTACTTGAAAACAAGACAAAAATTATTAGTTTTTAGTTTTTTCTGTTTTGCAGTGACTGTTACCACTGCTTGATAGATAGCCATGAGATATTTGGCGATCTTACTTGCAGATTGAAGCAACAAGACTGCCTGACTTATTTGTGCTGCAAGACAGATTCTCAGAAGAAGAAGAAAAAACTTTATGTGAATTGCTTGATATTTATTGAGCTCTTCTGAACAGTTAACATTTAAATGGTCTAACATTTAAAGTGAGACAAAAGGTGAGGCTGATGTTCAGTTTATGCCACACACAAAAGGCTTATTCCTAGAACATCTCACATCATTCAAGTTGCTTGAATCTGTTAAAAGAAAGAAAGAAAATATTTTATTAATCATGTAAATATTGTGAAGCTTCATGATGCTTATAATTACATAAGAAGGTGAATGGAGAAATATTAATATATAATGTTTACATGTATGATGACAACACTCCCAAATCCCAAATCAGTCAAATAAATCATGACCAGGCTTGTTTTATGTCAGTATCAATTGAAAAAGTAACCCCTCAAGGTTGTTATATTGACTCTAGATTGACTTTAAAGTCAACATAAAATCTAAATTCACTCTATTACTGGATCTTAATACACATTGTTTTCCTGTCAACAATAAAACAACAATACATGCACATTATTCCAAAGATAATATTTAATCAAAATAAATCCACTGCCTCTGAAACAAACTTCCTTTTTGACTGACATCACCAAGCCCTCTTATTTTCCTACCCGTACTATTACAGTTTTTAATACAATTTAATTTTATAATTTCAACTTCAAAGTAGTTACCTCCATAATTCATCTCAATGCAGTTCTCAGGAACTTCCTGATTATTGGGTTCTCCAGGGGCCCAAAGTTGGAAATTCATTGGTTTACCATTACTCCAAAGCCATGAGTTCTCCTGTGAATATAAAAGCATTTAGGATCACATGCTTTCATGGTGTATCTCTAATACATGTTCATGCCCACAGGTGTACTAAACTTACTGTGAGGATCAGAAACACATAAGAGCACCCCAAAATCGATTGAAAGAAAATGTCAGCCTGGTCTCATAAAATGTATGGGAGCATTGCATCTCTTTTGCAAAACTGAAATGACGTGCTTCATTACACATTTGACTGCAGTTTTCAAGTTAAATGTCCAGTGGGGGATGCCAAAAATGAGCGAAATGAGGTTGTAATCGGACAAGTTTTTTAAGGTGAATTTTAGATGAAGGTTTTATTAACTAAAACTTTATCCTAAACCTAACCAATAGTGTCTGGAAAGATAAAAGAAAGTTTTACAAAACAGATATCCAACACCAAACCCAACCGATAGTGTTTTAAAATGCAAATTAGAAATAATAACAAAAGACACTTTTTGTGTCGCTTCTGTGGCACTTTCACTTTCGAGTGTCTTTGGTTGAACTCGAACCACATCCGTCAAACCCAACGTCCAACACTCTATCAGGTGAGCTACCAAGCAATCTAAGACATAGAAATAAGTGTGTGTATGTAGGTGGGTCTGTAATAAAAGTGTTAAAATTTTCAGTTTTTCAAATCATGCATTAATGTAAAAGTGTTTTGATATCATAATATAGCGGGAGTGAGTAATAGAGTGCAAAATAAGTTTTTATAAACTCAAAATCAGTGATTGTACTCGTGATTTGCGTGACAATGAATAAACCAAACAGTTGTTGTAGCGCCTCTAGTGTTCATTTCACCTGCAGTGAAACATAGAAAACGGCACTTAAAAGTCAGTTTGTAAAAATGTAAATAGAGTAACGTTCATTCAATGTGACAAGGTTGATTTTTCTTAGTGTCGTTATTTGTAGGACAGGTGCAATTAAACTTTGAGGTTCTTCTCCGGTTATTGCTATTGCACTGTCTGTGTTCAATTATGTTTTCTATTCCCTGTCAAGCAATGTTGATATAAATAAAGAGAGACAATTTATAAGAACTTGGTAGTGTAAATGGGCTGTATGCAGTGCATTAGAAGAATAGATAAATGTACCATTGTGCCTAAAATTCTTTTGCATATTAATTACGTCCTTGTTGAAATGTAAGGCATATTTCTCTGGCAGTGATATGATCATAATACGCATGGAAAATATGGTGCTTTTCGTCAGGACTAATTGGATGTAGGCTGCATTAAATTATAAAGAATGTAAGTACAATTAATCATTGATTTACTGACACATTTGCTAGTAATAAAATAAGTTGATATGTCTTTAATATCATCTGCTGGTGGAATCCCCAAACTGCAAATGCAGGAAATTAGTTTAGACTTTGTTTCTCAGACATCTCAGTTTAAAGACCTTTTTCTCAGGAAAATAGCAAACTATGATTTGCACCGCTTAATAAACATTCAACATACCCAGAGTTTGTGTGCATACACCCACAGATAGCACAAACACTCCCACCCATGCCCACTTGTGCTGGCACAACAATTGCACTTAGAATTAGTGCTCTAACAAACATTGGATAAGATGCAGTGCACTGTCATTGTGTTGTGGCCATGAAAATAGAGCCCACAGTTTGTATGAAAATGAACCTATAAATGACTTACCTGCAGTTGTCTCTGTACATTTAAGCTTGGATAGGACAAAGTATTTTATCACGGAAAAATACA
Source organism: Xyrauchen texanus (assembly GCF_025860055.1). Lineage (NCBI taxonomy): Eukaryota > Metazoa > Chordata > Actinopteri > Cypriniformes > Catostomidae > Xyrauchen > Xyrauchen texanus. The sequence goes on from NC_068281.1 coordinate 5,779,348, forward strand.
TACTTCAACTTAAAAGGGATAGTTCACCAAAAAAAAATGTATTCCCTCATCATTTACTCACCCTCATGTCATCCCAGATGCGTATTACTTTCTTTCTTCTACAGAACACAAAGATTTTTAGAAAAATATTTCAGCTCTGTTGGTCCATTAAATACAATTGAAGGGTGACCTGAACTTTGAAGGCAAATACCACATAAAGGCAGCATAAAAGTAATTCATAAGATTCCAGGATTTAATCCATGTCTTCAAATATCTAAAGTTGCGTTTCAGCACATTGCTTTCTTCAATGCTCCAATGCTTAATCGATGTCTTCAGAAGTGATATGAAAGGTTTGGTTGAGAAACAGATCAGTATTTAAGTATTTTTTTTACTTTTAATTCTCCTCCCTGCCCAGTATCCACAAATAATGTGAATTGCCAAAAAAAAAAAAAAAGAATGTGGAAGTGAAAGTGGAGATTAAAGTAAAAAAAGGACTTAAATTATGCTGCCCTTATGTGCTTTTTTGAACTTCAAAGTTCTGGTCACTATTCACTTGCATTGAATACACCTACAGAGCTGAAATATTCTTTAAAAAAAAATCTTAATGTGTGTTCAGCAGAAGAAAGAAAGTCATACACATCTGGGATGGCATGAGGGTGAGTAAATGATGAGAGAATTGACATTTTTGGGTAAACTATTCCTTTAAATGACGGGCTGCTTGTGCTGTGTGGTACAAAGTGAATGTGTGCAGTCTGCCACTCATCATGAGAAGCTACCTTCAAAGACGCTCAGAAACTGTTAGAGGTTCACTCAGTTTTACACCAAAATAAAAACTTGATTTAAATGGAAAAATAACAGAAATATTTCACTACTGTATACTTATGTAATATTCACTGTAATAATAGTAATGATGATGATAATTATAATAATAATAAATATCAACAGAATAATATATTTAAGCAATATGTGATGCTCTGTTGTGCAGCACTTCATTTGACAAAACTCCAATGTTGTGTTGCATTTTCATTTAATTTAAGTTCAAAGTAATTCACTTGTTTAGACACTTTTAACAATAAAATTGGATTAATTTGTCTATTATGGAATCAGAAATAAATAAAATAAAAAATAAAAAAATGGAATTTGGAAAATAATAAAATTATTATAGGGCCCTACATAATCTTTTATGTCATTTATGTCTTTCTCCTCTCAATTCTTATTACTGCAATGTTAAAAATTGTGAAGTATTTATAGATCATAATTGTATTTTGGTAGTTTAGACTTTAATTTTTTCTGATTGAAATAAAAAATATATTAATTGTATTACAGTATATTAATGGGAATATAATGAGTGTCACTATTGAGAATAAAGAAGCAAAAGTAAAATGTCTCCAGACAAATCAATAATGAGAATTTTGGGAGGAAATTTTGCTTTTTTCTGTGTTTATCTCTATAAACTGCCCAATAGCACAAGCAACATGAATAAAATAATACATACAGAAACTGCATCATGGCCTCCTAACCAGGTTCTTGTTGAAGATTGAGTCTGTTGTCGGATCATGTTCTGTATAAACATGTACTCCTCATGGTTGTGGACAGAAGCAAGGTTACTACCATAAGACAAACAGGTTTTCTGAGGAGAGAAAATGAATGTTACAACAGACGACAAAAGCTTTCAAAGAATTCATGAATGACAAAAAAGTAATATGTCAAACCTCTGCATCAATCCAGGTGACTGTTGTGCTGAAAAACTTGAAGCATCTACATCCATATTCAGCCCACCCAAGTGGACAATCTGTTAAGAGATTTTGTTGATATGTTTTATTATTGTTAAATAAACTATTGTGGGATTAAATAAACAGATATTAAGAGTACCAAAGTCTTACTGTTACAGAGTGTGTTTCTGGCTGCTTTCTGATGCTGTACTTCCTCTTAAATAAGAAAATAAATAAATCATTATTACTACTAGTATTACTAATACTAATAATAATAATAATACTAATAATAATAATGGTAACATTTAACAGTAAGGTTGCATTTGTTAACAGTTAATGAACTAACTATGAACAACATTTATTTACAGCATTTATTAATCTTTGTTAATGTTAACTGATGCATATAAGACATTTCTTATCATTAAAAAGGTGTTTAAGTTAACATTATTCAATGCATTAATTAACATCAACTAACACATACAAATAACACGTCTTTAGAGTATTTAAGTGTCTTGTTTAATGTTAATAATATAGACTACGTTATGTTTACTGTATATACATTATATATATATATGCCCAACAGTGCAGAAAAATGTTCTCAGAGTTGTATGTGATATTTATTGTTGATTCAATAGTGAATCGATAGTTTGATTAATGTGTTATCTTTTCTGCTATGTAATTTATTATGTCCTGCAAATGTTTGTAACGTGTGAATTACTTTCACTTTACAATAAAGTCTGTCAATACCTATAATTAATGCATTTTTATTGTTAAATAAATTTAGTAAAGAGCCTACAAACATTAGTAACACATTAGGTAATGCTGAAATATGTTACACTTTACAATAAGGTTCACAAAACTCCATTATATATATATATATATCACACAGGAACACATGTGACAATTCTTTCAATATCTCTCCAACTTTTCTCCTCCAGAATGAATCATATTAGACACCTTTCAATGTTAAGAAATGTGTTAGTAGTACTGAATACACTATATATTTGTAACCCGCACAAGAAGAGACAGTCACAATGTATAGTCAAACTGCGTTTATTGCAGGCAAAGCAAAAGTACAAAATAGGGCAAATCCAGAAGAGAGTGGTCGAGGGGAGCGTAAGGTCGAAGCCGGGGAAATCAGAATCAGTATAACAAGTAAGACAATCGAGTTGAATAGACAGGGGAGCTAGGGGATCATTAGAGCTGGCAAAGCGAAGGGGTAAACTAAACAATAACCAACAAGTGAGAAACGAAAGGGCTGTGTATATATAGGGGAAAACGAACAGTGCAGGTGAAACTAATGATCTAGTGATTGGGACGAGTGCGGGTGAAACTAATACTCTGGTGATTGGGAGCGAGCGTGTGAACTAGAGGAGCGGGGTTCGTTACAATATTATTATAGACTTTTGTAAAAATTAACATTAATAAACATTGTAAAGAGGTGCTGTTCCTTGTTAGTTCATATACAAAATATCTATTACATAAGACAAGATTAATAAATGCTGAAAATAAGTGTTGATCATTGTTGTTCATGTTAACTAAGGCATTAACTAATGGTAACTAATACAACCTTATTGTTGTGTTATCAAAATAATAATAAGAAGGATATTAAACATACGGTGTAAAACAGGCTTTCATTGTTTTATTATATATAATAAAATATTTTCTTATTATAAATATTAATATTATTACAAGGTAATTAATGATTCAAACAAAAATAAAGTAATTCCTATTATTGTTATATTGCTTTTACCTGCACCACTCATAGAAAAGAGAAGGCAGAGAGACAGGTAGACAATCCAGACTGCCATTGAGTATAATGATGAAACCCCAAACCAGGACTACTTCACAACTGAAAAACAGAATTATATTAAAAGTAGAATTATTAGACAACACACATAATTAAATATGAGTCTAAATATGTTATACCATCATAAATTCAGCAAAAATTTGCATTTGAAGCATTCGTTTGGTGACACTACCTGAGAGTTTGCTGGAATCGGTCTGTGTCTGCAGGTTCAAGGGATATTTATATGGAAAACTGAGAAATGTTTACAATGTCTTGATGTCATAATCAAACACCACATAAAGCTGCATCATTTATCAGTGGATCATCAGGGTTTTGCAATAACACACACCTTCCATTGAAGATTTCTGTCTTCTGTTGCACAATTTTGTTAACAATCATTTCCCCAGAGAAAATTTTGAACTTTTGAAAAATGTTCAAAGGTCCAGATATGAACAAGACTGTCCAAACCAACAAACAATGTTACTGCACACACTACTAAAATGGCTTTGTTTTTTGTCTTGAAATTTCTAAACATCAGTTGTACAGATTATTAATATTTATTAGCCTATTGAATTACATTTATTTTTCTTACTCCATTGGCAAATCTTAAATCTTAATTGGCAATTATGTTTTACAAAGTTGTCACTTTTCTAAGCCAGATGATAAAACATGCAATTAACTCCCACACATTTACAGTGAGGCACCCGAGCATTTCTCTGCAAATAATATCATAGAAGCTTGAGAGTAGCAAATAAAATGCACAAATGATTTATGGCCAAACACTTGTACATTTGACCTTTGCTTCCGATGTTCACTTTAAAATGCTGAAAAAATGTTTAACAAAGACAAAAGTGTTATTTTACATTTTCCAGAGGAGAAAATGTGTTTTTAAACAAAACGTGGGTTATTTTTTTACTAAACACAATATTTCATTTTAGCTGTAGCGCTAAAAAATTTCTTTAACAAAACGGTGAAAATGTGTTTTTAAATAAAATGTATCAAGTTGGCAAACACAACAAAGTCACTCTACAATTATAAACAGTTTTATTTCAACAAACTGAATTTTAATTGAAATAGTATGCATTATATATCTTTAGCGCAAATAATTAAAAAAAATTCTATTCAAAGTCCTTTCACAAGCTCAGCCAAACGATAATGGAGTAAGAAAGACAAAGTTTAACATTTGCTTAGCAAACAGGATTCGTTAATAAAACACAATATATAATTTTAGCTGTCACTTTAAGAATCTTAAATTTTTCTGTTGCAAGTCCTTTCACAAGCTCATCCAAAGATAAGGGTGTAAGAAAGTGGTCAAGACCCCTCCGCACATCTGCCTAAAGTACAAGATCATTACGTAACGGCACAAAGTACGTGATCATTACGTAACGGCACAAAGTACGCGATCATTACGTAACGGCACAAAGTACGCGATCATTACGTAACGGCACAAAGTACGTGATCATTACGTAACGGCACAAAGTACGTGATCATTACGTAACGGCACAAAGTGCGTGATCATTGCGTAACGGCACAAAGTCACGCGATCATTACGTAGCGGCACAAAGTGCGTGATCATTACGTAACGGCACAAAGTACGTGATCATTACGTAACGGCACAAAGTACGTGATCATTACGTAACGGCACAAAGTACGTGATCATTACGTAACGGCACAAAGTACGTGATCATTACGTAACGGCACAAAGTACGTGATCATTACGTAACGGCACAAAGTACGTGATCATTACGTAACGGCACAAAGTACGTGATCATTACGTAACGGCACAAAGTACGTGATCATTACGTAACGGCACAAAGTTCGTGATCATTACGTAACGGCACAAAGTACGTGACCATTACGTAACGGCACAAAGTACGTGACCATTATGTAAAGCAGGGGTGGGGAACCCTGCTCTTGGAGGGCCACTGTCCTGCAGAGTTTTGCTGCAACCCTAATCAGGCAAACCTGAGGACACTTACCATGGTCTTGATTACTTGAAAAATGTAAGGGCAGGTGTGTTTGATTAGGGTTGGAGCTAAACTCTGCTGGACAAGGGCCCTCCAGGAGCAGGGTTCCCCACCCCTGATGTAAAGGCACAAAGTACGTGATCAATATGTAACGGCACAAAGTACATAACCATTATGTAAAGGCACAAAGTACGTGATCATTATGTAACGGCACAAAGTACGTGATCATTATGTAAAGGCACAAAGTACGTGATCATTATGTAACGGCACAAAGTACATGATTGTCACGATCCCCTGTTGTCTGCCCCGTGTTTCACTTATTAATTGTCATGCACTACAATTCCCATGATTCCCGGCCCTCATCACTCTCTCATTGTTTTCACCTGTTTGTCATATAGTCTCATTACCTTGTGTATTTAAACCCTGTTTGTTTTCCATTCCCTTGTCGATCATTGATGTTTGTAGATGTTGAATGTAGATGTTTCTATGTTATCTTTGCCCTCCGTGGATGTTTCCTCAGCCTGTGTTCTCCTTTGATGTCTTTCGTGTTTTTGTTTTATTTTCCCATTGTGGACGTTTTATTTGTTCCAGTGTTTGTCTAGTTATTTTGCAAATAAACCGCACTTAGATCCTCACCCCTCGTCTTCCTTCGTCTGCCTGCATTACAGAGAGTGATGAGGGCCGGGAATCATGGGAATTGTAGTGCATGACAATTAACAAGTGAAACACGGGGCAGACAACAGGGGATCATGACAGTGATCATTATGTAACGGCAACGTAATCACATTACAAATCTTTCGTCGTGGCAACGAAGTCAAACAGTACATTAAGACAATCCTACACTCTAAAAACAGGAAAGCTATCAAGACCTTGCATCTGTTTACCTTGTTTAACATCTTTCAGTGCTGATTTGCGATCCTTTTTTTTTTTTTTTTTTTAAGCCCTATGCTCCCCTGGTATTATCTGCCTTTGTTAATTATATGTTTTCCATACTGTTTGTCAATGAATGCATCAATAAAAAAAATTTAATAAATAAAAAATCTTTCGTCGTGGCAACGTAAATGGTTACGTTGTTACAACCGGAAAAGTGAAATTCCTGTGCTGTGTTCGAAACCGCCCCCTATCCACTAAATAGTGCATTATTTAGGGTGTCGGCCATTTTCTAGTGGTGTCCAAATTCATTCCCTACATCTCGTTCCCTATATTTGTTCACTCATTCTTTCCCACAATGCAATCTGATTTTGAGGGTACATACTGTCAGGGTAGAGACCAGGAGATCGGAGGTAAGTGATTCAAATATAGTTTTATTCAAGTATTGAAGGTGAAAGGTAAGTATCAGGTGACTTTTCAGGTGCTGGTTTAGTGAAGATAGTTCGTTGCACGGAGAACAACTGGAAATCCAAATGACTTGGATCGTAGAACATTCACTCTGTATCAGTTCGTTAACTCCTTCTCTTTTCTAGGAGCAATCGAGCCGGTTTGATCAGATCTCAGACAAGGGTTCAGGAATCGGATAAGTGATCTGGAGATGGCAGAACAACAGTGCATTGGGTTAGTATGAATCAGGTAAGAAAACTGAATACTCAGGTTTTCAGGATCGACGGAGATATCAGGACTCAGGGAGAAATGGTCTGTTCCTGTTGGAGGCTTGACCAAGACTGGATACAAGGTGAGTGTTTTTATGAGTTGGTTGATGAGGTAACAGATGATGACCAGGTGTGTGTGATTAGTATTTTGGGGAGAGTGATCTTTGAGTGGTGGATTGGTACGGGCTTGACTGATTCCTGACATTACCCCCCCTCCAGGGTCCGCGCCAGCGTACCTAGTACCTTGACGTCGTGGGGGTCGACCTCGAGGTCGTGGAGCAGGTCTTTCAGGATGTTGTTCGTGGAATTCCGTGAGTAACATGGGAGCCTGGCGGTGACTGTGGGACAGGGACTAGTTCTGGGGGGCGGCCATAGAACGGGCACAGGGTCAGGCGGCTTGGGAGGTGGCCGCAGGGCAGGGACTGGGCTAGGTGGTTTTGGAAGTGACCACAGGGCAGAGACTAGTCCAGGAGACCCGGGAGGCGGCCACAGGACAGGGGCCGGGTCAGGAGGTCTGGGAGGAGGCCACAAGACAGGGGCCGGGTCAGGAGGCCTGGGAGGAGGCCACAGATCAGGGGTCGGGTCAGGGGGCCTGGGAGGAGGCCACAGGACAGGGGCCGGGTCAGGAGGTCTGGGAGGAGGCCACAAGATAGGGGCCGGGTCAGGAGGTCTGGGAGGAGGCCACAGGACAGGGGCCGGGTCATGAGGCCTGGGAGACGGCCACAGGACAGGGACAGGTTTAGGTGACCTAGGAGGTGGCCATAGGGCTAGGGCTGATTCAAGGGGCCTGGGAGGAAGAGTGGCCACTAGGGGAGCTGACGGAGCCAAGGAGGACCTCCGAGACGGAGCAGACGAAGACTTGGGTGGTGGCGCCGAAGGAGGCGCAGGCAAGGCCGTAGGAGACCCTGGGGGCGGAGCTGCAAGGGGCCCTGGAGACGAAGCTGAGGGAGGCTCTGGGGGCTCAGGAGGCGGAGCTGAGGGAGGCTCTGGGGGCTCAGGAGGCAGAGTTGAGGAAGGCTCAAGAGGCAGAGCCGAGGAAGGTTCGAGGGGCTCAGGAGGCGGAGCCATGGGAGGCTCAGGAGGCATAGCCGTGGGAGGCTCAGGAGGCAGAGCCGTGGGAGGCTCAGGAGGCAGAGCCGTGGAAGGCTCGGGAGACGGAGCCGAGGAAGGTGGCGCCGTAGGAGGCTCCAGAGGCGAAGCTCTGGAAGGCTCTGGAGTCTCTGGGAGCAGAGCCGTAGGAGGCTCGGGAAGAAGAGCCGTGGAAGCCTCGAGAGGCCTGGGAGGCGGAGCCCTGGAAGGCTCGCGAGGCTTGAGAGGCAGAGCTCTGGGAGGCTCGAGAGACTTGAGGGGCGGAGCCCTAGAAGGCTCGGAAGGAGGAGCCCTGGAAGACTCGGGAGACTTGAGAGGCGGAGCCCCGGGAGGCCCGAGAGGCTTGAGGGGCGGAGCCCTAGAAGGCTCGGGAAGCTCGCAAGGCAGAGCTCTAGGAAGCTCGGGAGGCGGAGCTCTGGAAAGCTCGGGAGGCGGAGCTCTGGAAAGCTCGGGAGGCGGAGCTCTGGAAAGCTCGGAAGGAGGAGCTCTGGAAAGCTCGGGAGGCGGAGCTCTGGAAAGCTCGGAAGGCTCAGAAGGCGGAGCTCTGGAAAGCTCGGGAGGTGGAGCTCTGGAAAGCTCGGGAGGCGGAGCTCTGGAAAGCTCGGGAGGCTTGGAAGGCGGAGCTCTGGAAAGTTCGGGAGGCGGAGCTCTGGAAAGCTCGGAAGGCGGAGCTCTAGGAAGCTCGGAAGGCGGAGCTCTGGAAAGCTCGGAAGGCGGAGCTCTGGAAAGCTCGGAAAGTTCTGAGGGCGGAGCTCTGGAAAGCTCGGAGGGCAGAGCTCTGGAAAGCTCGGAGGGCAGAGCTCTGGAAAGCTCGGGCACTGGCACTGGCTCTTGGACGGACACGGCTACTGGCACTGGCTCTCGGACGGTCACGGCTACTGGCACTTGGATGGTCACGGCTACTGGCACTGGCTCTTGGATGGTCATGGCTACTGGCACTGGCTCTTGGACGGTCACGGCTACTGGCACTTGGACGGTCACGGCTACTGGCACTGGCTCTTGGACGGTCATGGCTACTGGCACTGGCTCTTGGACGGTCACGGCTACTGGCACTTGGACGGTCACGGCTACTGGCACTGGCTCTTGGACGGTCATGGCTACTGGCACTGGCTCTTGGGCGGTCACGGCTGCTGGCTCTGAGACGGTCGAGGCTACAGGCGCTGGCTCTGGGACGGTCACGGCTACCGTGGTATGCGCCGGCTTGGGTTCGCTGGGCGCTGAGGGCAGAGCCAAGGGGGGTTTGGGGCACAGGGTTGCGGCAAGCGGAGGCTGGAGGGCAGAGACCTTACTCCTTCTCCTCTTCCTCCGGGCTGATGCGGCTGGCGACGTTGGAACGCTGTTCCTGGTCGGCGTGGCTTCAGGCACGCTGGCCGTGGCTGGTAAAGGCTCAGGCTCGCTGACCGGGGCAGGTGTGGGCTCAGGCTCGCAGACCGGGGCAGGCGAGGGCTCAGGCTCGCAGACCGGGGCAGGCGTGGGCTCAGGCTCGCAGACCGGGGCAGGCGTAGGCTCAGGCTCGCAGACCGGGGCAGGCGTGGGTTGGGAGGCGGAAACCCGTCTTCTCTTCCTCCTCCGGGTAGATGAAGTGGACCGTGCAGGCTCAAGGGAATCGCCTGGTGTGGGGGTTGGTTTGCTGGCTATGTTGTGGAACACTGGCTCGGTGTCCACCTCCCCTACGGTGAACGCAGGACCAGTGAACAGTAGGGCGAGGTCAATATATTGAACCAGGCTGAGGGAACAGCGACCACCAGGCATATAAGAAGAAGTTGGCCCATCCAGCCCATAACGAAAAATGTCCTTAAGGGCCACCTCATCGAAGTCGACCTGGTCCGCCAGGGCACAAAATTCCGCTACATACGTCTCCAGGGGTTGATTCCCCTGACGAAGGTCCAAGAGTCTGGCTGCTGGGTCCATAATGGTTGGATACAATTGAGGTTGTTGTTCAAAAGCGAGCGAACACTGTAACAGGAAACCGTTGCAATCCTCCGCCCGGCCGGAGAATGGCGCTGGACGGGAAGTTGGATTGGCGAAGCAAACCAGAGAAGGAGCGGGGTTTACGGAAGTGCTGGAAGCTGGCTGACTGGGATTAACAGCGGCGGCTGTCGGTTGTGCAGGGTTATCAATATTACAAACAGATTCCATCGCGCTGTTCTTCTTCCCTTTTTTCGGTCAAGACTAATGTCAGGGTAGAGACCAGGAGATCGGAGGTAAGTGATTCAAATATAGTTTTATTCAAGTATTGAAGGTGAAAGGTAAGTATCAGGTGACTTTTCAGGTGCTGGTTTAGTGAAGATAGTTCGTTGCACGGAGAACAACTGGAAATCCAAATGACTTGGATCGTAGAACATTCACTCTGTATCAGTTCGTTAACTCCTTCTCTTTTCTAGGAGCAATCGAGCCGGTTTGATCAGATCTCAGACAAGGGTTCAGGAATCGGATAAGTGATCTGGAGATGGCAGAACAACAGTGCATTGGGTTAGTATGAATCAGGTAAGAAAACGGAATACTCAGGTTTTCAGGATCGACGGAGATATCAGGACTCAGGGAGAAATGGTCTGTTCCTGTTGGAGGCTTGACCAAAACTGGATACAAGGTGAGTGTTTTTATGAGTTGGTTGATGAGGTAACAGATGATGACCAGGTGTGTGTGATTAGTATTTTGGGGAGAGTGATCTTTGAGTGGTGGATTGGTACGGGCTTGACTGATTCCTGACACATACGATGTACACTCTCCCGACCCCTATTTCCCATAATCCAATGCAGAGACGCGACAGAGTGCAAAATAAAATTGCATATGGCGGACGCAAACACCGGAGGCGGCAACTTTGACAAATGTAAGTAACTATTTTATTAATACAAATAAATCTGTAGCAAGATAAAACTAATTCAAATTATACATATTGATGGATTAATTTATAATTGGCCACTAACTCAAAACTAGTGTTAGGAATATTTTGGATCTAGTTGCGATCTCCAATTCCCCGGTCCCGTCTTTCTATGTTCGTGCCCAGTGAGGTGCAGTCGTGAGACTGAGTTTCTGGAGACAACAGGGGCTGCGGTACCCAAATTCTCAATAAAAGAGCTATTTCCTTTGTCTCTGGGTCACATGGCCCGCAAATGCCGTTCTCACGGCACTCTGATTTCAGGCCTCAACAGTCCCGGCTTCCCGGACGCGGTGTCCCCGCCCTCAGCCCCACGACTGTTCCCCGGCCGTCCGGTTCAGACGAGTCCAGAGGACGCCAGCAGACCTCCTCCTCAGTCACGAACCCGCCCCCTGCCGGGTGCGCGGAGGTAGGTAAGTGCTTTGAGTTTATTCTCAGCACCAGAGCCTCAGGACGCTACGTTGCCTCCCGACGCCGCGTTACCTGTTCCGCACCGCTGCGAAGCCCCGCCGGGTACGTCCAAAATACTCGTCCCCTTGGTGCCCCTAGCACGGTGCTTAGAGGCGTAGCTTTCACTGCCCAGCCCGTCACGCTGGCTGCACCGGACCATTCGACTCGGTTACGCAATTCAGTTTGCCAGGCCTCCGCCCCCCCTCGTGGGCGTTCATTTTTCCGCAGTGCGCGACGAACATGCCCAGTCCCTGCGCGAAGAAATCGCCTCCCTTTTAGCCAAGGACGCGATAGAGCCTGTCCCTCCAACCGAAACGAAGAAGGGTTTCTACAGCCCTTACTTCGTTGTACCCAAGAAAGGTGGCGGCTTACCACCGATCTTGGACCTGCGAGTTTTCAATCGGACCTTGTCCAAACTCCCGTTCAAAATGCTCACCCAGAAACTAATTCTATCTGGCGTTCGGCATCTAGATTGGTTCGCAGAGGTAGACCTGAAGGACGCATACTTCCACGTCTCGATTCGCCCTCGACATCGACCCTTCCTACGGTTCGCGTTCGACAGCCAGACGTATCAGTACAAAGTCCTCCCCTTCGGCCTGTCTCTGTCCCCTCGCGTCTTCATGAAAGTCGCAGAGGCAGCTCTTGCCCCGCTCCGAGAAGCCGGCATACGCATACTCAATTACCTCGATGACTGGCTCATCCTGGCCCCCTCGCGTGAGTTACTATGCGCGCACAGAGACCAGGTGCTCAGGCACCTCAGCCATTTGGGGCTTCAGGTCAACTGGGAAAAGAGCAAGCTCACCCCGGTCCAGAGCATCACTTTTCTCGGTTTGGAGTTAGACTCAGTCTCAATAATAGCACGTCTTTCCAACGAGCGTGCTCAGTCAGTGCTGAAATGCCTTGCTTCCTTCAAGCCAGGTGCCGTGGTCCCTCTAAAACTATTCCAACAGCTCCTGGGGCATATGGCGTCCTCCGCGGCGGCCGCGCCGCTGGGGTTGATGCATATGAGACCACTTCAGCACTGGCCCCAGACTCGAGTCCCGAGACGAGCACAACGTGAAAGTTACCACTGCCTGCCGCCAAACCTTCAAACCCTGGACAGACCTCTGCTTTCTAAGGGCAAGAGTACCCTTGCAGCAGGTGTTCCGACGCGTTCTGGTTACAACTGACGCCTCCAAATTGGGTTGGGGCGCCGTGTGCAACGGACATGCAGCCGCAGGCCGGTGGAACCGAGGCCCGCTGCGTTGGCACATCAACTGCCTAGAGCTGCTGGCTGTTTTCCTTGCCTTGAGGAAGTTTCTAACGTTAATTCGGGGCAAGCACGTCCTAGTCAGGACAGACAGCACCACGGTCGTAGCCTACATAAATCGCCAAGGCGGAGTACGCTCCCTCCACATGTCACTGCTCGCCCGTCGTCTCCTCCTTTGGAGTCAGCAGCGACTCAAGTCACTAAGTGCCACTCACATCCCCGGCAACCTCAATGTGATAGCGGACGAGCTGTCAAGACAAAGCTTGCCCGGCGGAGAGTGGAGGCTCCACCCCCAGTCGGACCAGCTGATTTGGGACCGGTTCGGCAAGGCCCAGGTAGATCTGTTTGCCTCCCAAGAAACCTCCCACTGCCCGCTCTGGTATGCCCGGACAGAGGCTCCCCTCGGGGCAGATGCTTTGGCACACAGCTGGCCCGCGGGGCTGCGCAAGTACGCATTTCCCCCAGTGAGCCTTCTTGCACAGGTGCTATGCAAGGTCAGGGAGGACGAAGAGCAGGTCATTCTGGTGGCCCCCCCACTGGCCCACCTGGACTTGGTTCTCGGACCTCATGCTCCTCATGACAGCCCCTCCCTGGCGAATTCCCCTGAGGAAGGACCTTCTTTCTCAGGGACGGGGCACGCTCTGGCACCCGCACCCAGACCTCTGGAACCTCCTGGTCTGGCCCCTGGATGGGATGCGGAAGATCTAGCCGGCCTACCACCGACCGTCATAGATACTATCAACCAAGCCAGAGCCCCCTCGACCAGGCATCTTTACGCCCTAAAGTGGCATCTGTTCATGAACTGGTGTTCTTCCGAGCTGAAGACCCACAGAAGTGCTTGCAGTTAGGTCAGTGCTCGTGTTTCTACAGGAGAGGCTGGAGAGGAGGCTGTCCCCTCCACCCTCAAGGTGTATGTCGCCGCCATCGCTGACTCACCACGACTACGATAGACGGCAAGTCTCTTGGTAAGCACGACTTAATTGTCAGGTTCCTCAAAGGTGCCGGAGGCTAACTCCCTCCTGGCCTAACCTATTCCCCTCCTGGGATCTCTCGATCGTCCTCACGGGCCTCCAGAGACCCCCCTTGAGCCGCTAGATTCAGCTGGACTCAGGGCCCTCTCTCTCAAGACTGCCCTGCTGATCGCTTCGCCTCCATCAAGAGGGTCGGGGACCTGCAAGCGTTCTCTGTTAGCGACACTTGCCTGGAGTTCAGTCCGGCAGACACATACGTGATCCTAAGACCGTGACCGGGCTATGTGCCCAAGGTTCCTACTACACCCTTAGGAGATCAGGTAGTGAACCTGCAAGCGCTGCCCCGGGAGGAGGCAGACCCAGCCCTTTCGTTGCTGTGTCCAGTACGTGCTTTGCGTATCTATCTGGACCGCACACAGAGCACTAGACGCTCTGAGCAGCTCTTTGTCTGGTGAATGGTGGCCAAAAAGGACATAAAAGCAGCATTAAGGTAATACATATGATTGTCTTCTGAAGCGATCCAATCAGTTTTGTGTGAGAACAGACCAAACTGTAACTCCTTTTTCGCTATCTATCTTGACATCGTTAGTCTCCTAGCCAATCATGACTTCAAGCTAAATTACACTTCAGTGCTTAATGCATCCCAGAATGCTAGATGGTGTCAGGAAGTGTAATCAAACTTGAAATCTTGGAGACCTGAGCATGAAATCTAGGGCTAGAAGACTACTTATGTCAAGATTTATATTGAAAAAGGAGTGTAAAAATGTTTTTGTCTGTTCTAATAAAAAAACTATTAGTCTTAACCTTTTTGGTGCCTTTATGCCTTGCATTGTACGGAGATAAACCGATCATATCTCTAAAATATTTTGTTAAAATATTATGTACAACTTTCTTCCACAGAGCACAAGTTTGAGACCACTTAAGGGTAAGTAAATGAAGAGTAAACTATAATTATTGGATGAGCTATTCCTTTAAAACCATACTGAATGACTTTATGCTGTCAGAGCCTTTTTATATGAAAATGTTATGTATAAGTAATCTCTGTAAGATATATCATTCTCTTCTAAATCATTTTTAGGAGCTAAGGAAGCCACCCACCCTCCTCCTGGACTGCACCAGATTTGCCAGTTCTTGCTCCAAGGCACTTGCAAGTTCCCGGACATTTCTGGGGGGAATGGCCCTCAACCTCCGATCCAACAGGACCCAGACGTGCACAATAGGATTGAGATCCGGGCTCTTCGCTGGCCATGGCAGAACACTGACATTCCTGTCTTCTAGGAAATCATGCACAGAACAAGCAGTATGGCTGGTGGAATTGTCATGCAGGAGGGTCATATCAGGATGAGCCTGCAGGATGGGTACCACATGAGGGAGGAGGATGTCTTCCCTGTAATGCACAGCATTGAGATTGCCTGCAATGACAAGCTCAGTCCGATGATGCTGTGACACACCGCCCCAGACCATGACGGACCCTCCACCTCCAAATCTATCCCGCTCCAGAGTACAGGCCTCAGTGTAACGCTCATTCCTGCGACGATAAACGCGAGTCCGAACATCACCCCTGCTGAGACAAAACAACGACTCATCAGTGAAGAGCACTTTTTGCCAGTCCTGTCTGGTCCAGCGAAGGTGGGTTTGTGCCCACAGGCGACATTGTTGGCGGTGATGTCTGGTAAGGACCTGCCTTACAACAGGCCTAAAAGCCCTCAGTCCAGCCTCTTTCAGCCTATTGCAGACAGTCTGAGCACTGATGGAGGGATTGTGCATTCCTGGTGTAACTCGTGGAGTTGTTGTTGCCATCCTACCTGTCCCGCACGTGTGATATTCTGATGTACCGATTCTGTGCAGGTGTTGTTACACGTGGTCTGCCACTGCGAGGACGATCAGCTGTCATTCCTGTCTCCCTGTAGCGCTGTCTTAGGCGTCTCACAGTACGGACATTGCAATTTATTGCCCTGGCCACATCTGCAGTCCTCATGCCTCCATGCAGCATGCCTAAGGCACGTTCACGCAGATGAGCAGGGACACTGGGCATCTTTCTTTTGGTGTTTTTCAGAGTCAGTAGAAAGGTCTCTTTAGTGTCCTAAGTTTTTATAACTGTGACCTTGCCATTTGTAAGCTGTTAGTGTCTTAATGACCGTTCCACAGGTGCCTTTTCATTGTTTATGGTTCATTGAACAAGCATGAAAAACATTGTTTAAACCCTTTACAAGAAAGATCTGTAAAGTTATTTGTAAAATTCTTTAAAAATACAGTTTCCTGAAAAGGGGACGTTTCTTTTTTTGCTGAGTTAAAAAAAAAATAAAAAATAAAAAAAAAAATAAAAAAAATATATATATATACAGGTCCTTCTCAAAAAATTAGCATATTGTGATAAAGTTCATTATTTTCCATAATGTAATGATAAAAATTAAACTTTCATATATTTTAGATTCATTGCACACCAACTGAAATATTTCAGGTCTTTTATTGTTTTAATACTGATGATTTTGTCATACAGCTCATGAAAACCCAAAATTCCTATCTCAAAAAATTAGCATATTTTTCCGACCAATAAAAGAAGTGTTTTTAATACAAAAAAGTCAACCTTCAAATAATTATGTTCAGTTATGCACTCAATACTTGGTCGGGAATCCTTTTGCAGAAATGACTGCTTCAATGCGGCGTGGCATGGAGGCAATCAGCCTGTGGCACTGCTGAGGTGTTATGGAGGCCCAGGATGCTTCGATAGCGGCCTTAAGCTCATCCAGAGTGTTGGGTCTTGCGTCTCTCAACTTTCTCTTCACAATATCCCACAGATTCTCTATGGGGTTCAGGTCAGGAGAGTTGGCAGGCCAATTGAGCACAGTAATACCATGGTCAGTAAACCATTTACCAGTGGTTTTGGCACTGTGAGCAGGTGCCAGGTCGTGCTGAAAAATGAAATCTTCATCTCCAAAAAGCTTTTCAGCAGATGGAAGCATGAAGTGCTCCAAAATCTCCTGATAGCTAGCTGCATTGACCCTGCCCTTGATAAAACACAGTGGACCAACACCAGCAGCTGACATGGCACCCCAGACCACAGTGGCGCAGATAGGATTTTTTAACTGGGGGGGACCAAGCTGTCAGCAAATGATTTAAACTCAATTCGTTATTTTGCGTAATTTGGGCTTTAACTAGTGCTCAAGTAGTTACTTTGCCTAATTTGGGCTAATGAGTTGCACTAAAAAGCCATTGGGGGATTCTTATTTGAAATCATGGATAAACAACAATGAACAAAGGTAAACTAAGGCCTACCTGATCACCACTAGCAATGCATGATCAGACTGTTATTTGACTAGTATGCCAATCACCTACCAAAACTTCTCATACCATGATTTTTGGAATGTCGGTGTCCGGTCTTTCATCACTTGCTTTTGCAAAACTTTAGGGTCAGGTTGATTTGGCTTTGTATATGTCATTATCATGTCAACATCCTCTCCCTCTGTGTTGCCTCCTGTCCCTCCTTGTTGTTCTGTCCCTGCTTCTTCTGTCTGTAATTCTACTGTCTCTCCTTCCTCATGCTGTCTTTTTCTACTGTGGCTGCCCTCCTGCAGATCCTCACTTGACTGACTAGGGTCTGCCTCACTGTCATCAGAAATTGCCTGCAGGCCAGGAGGATAACATT
This sequence comes from Xyrauchen texanus, assembly GCF_025860055.1. Classification (NCBI taxonomy): domain Eukaryota; kingdom Metazoa; phylum Chordata; class Actinopteri; order Cypriniformes; family Catostomidae; genus Xyrauchen; species Xyrauchen texanus. The sequence continues at coordinate 5,796,664 of NC_068281.1, forward strand.
TTAAATCTTATAATTTCAGTTAACCCTCTATACCTCTATAGAATTTCACAACAATGTGAAATACAACATATTCCTGAGAATTAATGGCTAAAACTACTATTTCAAATGTCTAAGAATAACTCAAAATTTTAAATTTAAGTGTTAATTACAAGTTTTTGCAATTTATAGATTAGAAATATCTTTCAAATGATGTATAACATATTAAGAAATGTTTTTCATAGCCCATAATTTAAGAATCTATATCCTCCGTTGCTCTGTACAATAAAAAAAAACATGATTTCCTGCTATAAGAGGATGTCAAAAGTTTATGTAGGCCTTTATTTGTTGTTTGCATAAACCTTGCACCACACAAATTTACTTATTATAATTATTTTTATAGTGGCTTACACGACAGTGAACATATACCTCAGTCAATTTATACAGTACAATGGGTTAAATGATAAGATAAAATATTATTTCCTGACGACGATAAATTGTTTGATTTATCCAACCATTCTTTTTATGTTCATTCATTATTTGCCTCTGTCCACTCACCTAAATGCATAGTTATGGTCTCCACATTTTGCTGTGTTTGCTAAGTGCAAAAGCCTTTTTGCCATTGTTGTCAGACTAGCTATTCCCTTAACAAATCTAATCTGCCACATCTGGGAAAGTCAACAGCCATAGGATACTTACATTGTTTGGTTTTTGAAAAAACGAGGTGATTGTTTTTTGTCTCTTCATTGCCTTTATGTGGCATTTACAGTCGATTTTTCTCAGTTCAGAAAATCACCGACTCAGCTCAGTCATAGATGGTATATGATCACTATGGTTACCGGTCCGCTCCTACAGGCACGATTGAGGCAGCTACCTCCTCATAGGACCCCGGCAACGTCACTCAGGAGTCGTAGCACACACACACACACACAGAGAGAGTGTAAACGTCGGTGGCATGATGGCATCGTGTGTTTATTGACAACAGAACAGCATGTAGTGAGAATGTGGGTACAAAGTAATGGTGACCGCCGACCGGTGTAGATTATTATTGTGTGTCAGCCTGCGTCTGTCCCGACCCGATTCTGAAGCAGCGGCGGGCCGTAATCCTCTGTTTTACCAACACATTCTCACACCCAACTCGTCACATATGGACGCTTCGCCAGGACCCCTTGGCGTCACTTATTGACGCACTGGGTATACCTTTGGCGTCATTTTTCAACGTGCAGGGTAGTCCGATAGACTTCTATATTGTTAAACTCACCGATGAATGCGGTTAAACTCACCGATGAATGCTGTTGCCTATGAACGCGCTAAACCTTTGCTGAGAGGGCACTTTGATATCAGATTGTGAGGGTTTTTAAACATAAAAAAACAGTTGGAGGGCCAGATAAAGATGATCTGGGGGCCACCATTATACTAGCCCTGGCATAGATCATTTATTGCAGCCTATTCCTTTTTATTTTTATTTGTATTTATTGCAGTCTCGACTCTCGACCCATTCGCAGCCCAAGACGTCAAATTTCAACTCTACAGGCTCCGGTTCTGTCGGACTACCCTGCACGTTGAAAAATGACGCCAAAGGTATACCCAGTGCGTCAATAAGTGACGCCAAGGGGTCCTGGCGAAGCATCCATATGTGACGAGTTGGGTGTGACAATGTGTTGCAATTTTTGTCGCCTTTCGTAGGGATAGTGAGGGTGGGGGACGAATCGGGTCACTATGAATATGGGGGTGTCATGTCCCCCCCGTCCCTAGTGCCATCTGCGCCCTTGCCAGACCATCATTCCTTCTCCCCAGTCTTCCTCCAGACTCTGGCACCTTGATTTCCGAATGACATGCAAAATTTGCTTTCATCCGAAAAAGGTACGGATGAAAATTCGTGTATTTTCAAACCACGGCTGGCTTGACCGCAGTGCGACGATGATGGCAGCAGCAGCGGCGGGAAACTGTAATGGGCGTGGCCAACCGGTCACTTCAATCGAGGGTGACCAATAGAAAAAGGCCTTTCATCTGGTTGTTAGAGACCGCCCACTGAGGTACAGCTTTACGCGCAAGCAAAACTTTTCAACTCGCAAGCAAAACTTTTCAACTCGCAAGCAAAATATTTACAGCCGCAAAAAAGACAGCAGAAAAGAGAGCAAAATGTGTGGGTTTGTGATGAAAAGTTTTTGAAGTGCACAAAAAAAAAAAAAAGTTTTCAAAAGATTACACGCAACTAATTTTGTTATCAACTTCTTTATTTTTGAGCATTTAGAAGACTTTTTTGCACTCTTTTATTTTTTTTAATTACAAAATAATTAATTTTACTCTCAAACACAGTATGTTTGATTGAATAATAAAGACACAAAGGAAACTCCATAATGACAGAGCACCGTAAGTTTTTTTTCAACTCCCCACTTTGCACTCGATGTTGGAGTAGGCTATAATACGTCGCTTATAGCTATTAATAATGCGCTTATAGCTATGAATGTCGTGAAAAATACATAGAGGACACTGACAACGCGCTGACAGACAGGACCAAGCAGGTAACATTTAATAAAGTCTCAACTTTCAAATTTGGTCATTCAAAGAAAATTAAACCATAAATAGGCCAACTATTTTGTGGCTCTTTAATGTGTCGTGACAGATTGCCTCAGTTAAAGCTGCTCGTGAACCGATCATCTTTTCCTTGGTTAATTTATAGCATCAAATAGCCTAAACGTGAATGTAGCCTACATCAGAAGGACTGTTGTTTTAACTGCGGAAAGATGTCAGTACAGTAGCCTACAATCCATTATTCAAATTCAAATCCACCGACGTTAATCTTCTCTCTCCTGACTACTTTGTCGGACAAAAATGGCGTATTATGATTGATTGATCAGATCGCAAGTCTATCAAACTCCCTGCAAATGTTTTTTTTTTTTTACATTTTATACACCCCCACCCCCGATGAAACCGGTATTACCGGTGTTGTCACAAGTCGATTAATCGAATCGAAATCGAATCGGACTGGAAAAAAAAAAAAATGAATCGTTAGATTAATCGATGCATCGAAAAAATAATCGTTTATCCCAGCCCTACTCATAACTCATTTGATTATACTGACTTAAACACTTATTATTCAGGGGGGTATTATCTAGGAAGGGACATTTTTACACTTCTACATGGATTCTGCCTCCCTCATTATTCTGCATGGATGCCCAAAAAGTCATAAAACGAGGTATGTTGCATTGTCATAAGAAGCACTTTATGTCTCATAACTAATTTGATTTATTTGTCATAGTCAGACTTATTGTTCAGGGGTACAAACAAGAACCAAAATAATATGTATAAACTTTTGGAATATATATAGATTTTTGGAACAATAAAGTATATTTGTAGTCTCCCTGGAAAAGGGGAACATAGATCATTTAAATAACAGACACGACAGACAAACACTTGTTGAGGTTCTCTCGATCTCTATTATAAAATTGCAGGAACATTCAATCTTTAACAAAATAATCTTGAAGCGTACCAACATGCATTTAACAACCGTGTATTCTCTTTATACACAAAGTGACCCATATTGTATTTGCTGACAAAACAAATAGAGATGAGCATCAATTGTCATAAAACACTATATCCATTTCCAGTACACACAATAAACAAGATAGCTTGCATCAGTATGTGTGACAAAATAACTTATATAAAATAAAGAAAATGCAGAATAAATGTAACACTCTACATTACAATCTGTACTCAAAGTGCATAATCTCATAATCATTTCAGTTACCACAATATGGTAACACGATATCAATTTAACGAGGTGACAACAAGCTGTTTCTAAATTAAATATGGACGATTAACCAAGGATTCAGCACGTGACCCAGTGACATCCCATCATCCACGATACAAACTCAAGATAAGAATAAAACATTGCTAAAAGATAACAATATTACAGCAACCTTCTTAACAGCATAATTACACTGTATTTTCATCATACATTTTGTTAGACAACCCTCAATCTTTATGTATTAACAATTTAATGCACGAGCCGTGCTAAACGCTAGCATAACATCGGAAACTATTCACGTTTGCCATGTGCGACTCAATCTCATCCCTTTTTTTTACAATATGGGTAAATAACAATTATATGAACATTGTATATACTCAACCTCTTATGAACACCATTATTAGGATATTGAGAGGCTCACCTGGAAAAGGGGAACATAGATAATTTAAATAACAGACACGGCAGACAAACATTTGTTGCGTTTCTCTCGATCTCTGAGGAAAAATGCAGGAAGAAAAACGATGTGCCCGTTATTAAACTCTCCATGTTCGCCCCACCCCCTGCTGGAGTCTTTTGGTACTGCATCATAACAGACTACAGGCGCCAATGACATATTAACAATGAAATAACCACAATAACAATAATTTATATTGTTAGTTATACCCGTTACATATTCAGTTCAGGTAGGGTAATTACTCTGATCTCAGCATAATCAGTGCCATCACCCACCACCTCAACATAATCATCAGTGCCATCTTCCAACACCACATCATCATTAGTGCTATCACCCACCACCACAGCATTATCAGTGCCATCAACCACCACCACAGCATTATCAGTGCCATCAACCACCACCACAGCATTATCAGTGCCATCAACCACCACCACAGCATCATCAGTGCCATCAACCACCACCTCTGGTATGGCTGCAATATCTTTCACCACAGCTGCATCTGTGTCATCCCCAACCACCTCTGCAGAATCTGCAACACCTGTAACTTCATTTGCAACCATGCCATCACCCACCATCTCTGCCAAAGAACAATCACCTATAACCTGAGCAAAATCTGTGTCTTCTCCTTCAGCTTAACAGCAGTTGTGTTATCAACCACCACAGAAAAAGCAGTACAGCACAACCTCTACAGCAGTACCTCAGCAACAGGATTAACAGCTGTAAACCAATGTAAGTTAGAAATCTTATTTGGTCACATATGTTAACTGATAGTGCTTTGAAAATTGTACTTATAACATCCATCATTACATATACCCAAGTGGCTTGGTCAGGAAAAATTTCTGTGTGTTGCTGTCCAGAAGTGGACCATACAAAATCTTCTTTGCAGACATTAATAAAACTGCTCCAAATAATGAGCTTGAAAGTGAGTCAAATGTTTAAAAAATGTCAGTGATTTAAATCATAGATAAGGATCATGTATCAAATGTTGACTTTAACTGTAAATCCTTCATTGTCTTGCTTATGGTCATAAATGCAAGAACAAGCATTCCAAATTGACTCATTCGAAATGACAAACAGCTGGAATGGAAAAAGATCCAAACTAAAGGTTCGTTTATTCAGGTTAATTTAAGTTGCAATTTTTAAATGCAGTACATAAATGTTATAATACTCTTTCTGAATTTCAGGTTGATCCCACAATGTACAAATATCTCATTGGCATTGTGAATGACCATCATCGCTGGACAGTTGTGGTAAAAACAAAACATTTGACTTTACATGTAAATAAGACACTTTCACGATTTCGTAGTACAATACAGATATTGAATTATTAATATGATTGTGTAACCTTTTATAGTGATTTTTCTAAAACCTTGTGATGTACATTGGATTTTCTTAATGAAATTGTTGATTTAAATTAATATAAATCATAAAGTATCCTTATCTCCTACATTTTTTATTTTCTACACTTAAAAACTTAAAAGATTATGCTGCCATCCCAAAGGAGGGCTTTGTTCCTTGATCCCATGGGAGAAATTTCTTCAGGATGTAACAAGGTACCAGAAGTTGTTCAACTACAAAATGTTCTTTTAATGTTCTAATATTCAGTAAAATCACTGCAAAAGTCAAATCAGTTGTGTTTCAGTGTCAAAATAATGATGATTTTTATTTGTTAAGGGCTTTTTTGCGACACAAGGGATGCAATGTGTCAAGGTGGTCTTGCAGAACGCTGCCTCACCCAAAGCAAAAAGATGGCACATCATGTGGTGTCTTTGCTTTGAAAGTAAGTGATGTAAAATAGCTTTTTTATGCTATCCTCCTAAACTGACAATGTCCTCAATTAAGATCTTGGAAAACACAATGAAGACAAATTATGGCATATATGGTCAGTTGATGTGTAACATATGTTTGATTTCTGTATATTATAAAATTGCTTGATTTCTTCTTTTATTACTTTGCTCTTTTTCAGTTTGCAGAATGTGTACTCAGAGAGGAGCCAATTGTTTTTCTTAATACAGCAGAGGGAGTGGAAGAATTGAGAAAGCAATAGCTGTCTCTCTTTTACAAAACAGTGGTATGTTTAATGTAATTTATTTGCATAATATTTGATATAACGCTTTGATTTTCCAGTCTGCATAGGTTTGTTTAGAAAACATAACATGCAAATTTGAATTTTAAAAGTATGAAAAATTTATTTTAAAATGTATTGTGTACATTGATTGAATCATTTGTGTTACCGTTCTCACATTTTATTTTCTTAGATGACCTGATCCAGCTGTGTCATGCCTGTGGAGAAGAAAGTGGAGATTAATAAGTAGTTACAAACTGTTCAGTGTTTATCTTTAGGGCTGAATCACTGAAGGTGTGGTGGGCCCTTATTTTTGCTGGAATTATCATTTATTATTAACAGTATTATTGTTATTATTAGGATTTATTATTATTATTCTTTTCACAGTTTGGGTGCTTTTAAAGAATTTAGCATACTTAAAAAATGAAGAAAGTTGGCACACATATCTAGTTAACGCATTGGTGTGTGTGTGTGTGGGGGGTGGGGGGGGGGGGGTAACTAAAGCAGTGGGGTCAGTTTCACGTACTTTGTACTTTGATACTTCTCATCAAGCTGGACAACTTTCAACAGAATTCACGTGACTAGCATCACAATTCGGCAACATTATACCGAGACATTTTAGATGCTAAATTGTGAACAGATTTTTGATATATTGAAAAGGTGTTACGATGGTGAGGCAGTATACCTTAATAAATAAATAGATATGTTTATTTTACAGACAAAAACAAGGGTATTAAATTACATTAATGAATGAATTATTAATTAATTTACACAAGCCTCTTTGTATGTGTTCTTCATGTCAGCAGAATTTTATCAGGCGGCACACATAAAATACACATTTGATTTCCCTGGACGCACACCAACGGTTGCAGGAGTCACAGACAATCTAAAATTAAACAAGAACTTATTATCTTTCAGCGATAAAAGGACTATAACTGACATCATGGTTAACAACTTTGGCAAGTGTAATACATTTTATTACAACAAGTGTTGAACATTTTTTGAAAAACCCTTGAGCAGTCCAAAAAAGAATATTATTATTTCACTTGTGGACTTGAAAATATTTGAAGATATAAAAAAAATCCTTTTGCCTCATCAAATTTATATATATACATATCAGTATACACTACTGGTCAAAAGTTTTGAAACACTCATTTTTATTATAATTTTTTCACATTTTAGAATCATATGAATTCATCAAAACTATGGAATCTCATAAATGGAACTCTGGGAATTATGTTGTGACTAAACAAAATCCAAAATAAATCAAAACTGTGTAATATTTTAACATCTTCAAAGTAGTCCCCCTTTGCCTAAAATTGACAGACATGTACTCTTGATATTTTCTCACCCTAGGATGCTTTTTAAACAGTATTGAAGGAGTTCCCATCAATGCTGGGCACTTATTGGCTGCTTTTCTTTATTATTTGGTCCAAGTCATCAATTTAAAAACTTTTTTTTATTTTAGTTTAATAATCTCATGAGACACTTCATATAGATTTTGAAAAAAAAAAAAAACCCTCTTGTATGTATGTATGTATATATATATATATATATATATATACACAAGAGAGATTATTTTTTTCAAAGTCTATGTGAAGTGTCTCATCAGCTGGAGGCACTATTGCCTTGACCCACCATACCCACATTTATGTCATGTTTATGCCATTAAGTTACATTGTACATTGTTCAAACACTGGATGCTATTTGTAAATTAGGATATTTGTACATATTTTGTTTCTTCTTATGGTTATTTAATTGGAATGCTTGGGCAGAAAATACCTTCTTCCTTGTTATTGGCTAATTTTGTTTGTTGTATTTTTCTCTGTGAATTTTTTTTTATCATTTATTTGTTTATAAATATTTTGTTTCTCCTGAAAGTGGGATAATGATAAATGTTTGGGCATAAAATAAGTTTTTAAGTCAATAAAATCACATTTGTTATGAGACAAGTGTGCCTCTTATGACAATGCAACATTCCTATTTTTATGACTTTTTGGGCATCCATGCAGAACAATGAGGGAGGCAGGGTCCAGGTGGGGCTTAATATTATTTATTCTATGTCTTGCCTGCTCAAATAAAGAAATGCCATTATTATGTGTGTCGGCATGGGATGTGTGTGTGCACTTACTGTTTGCTAAAATATTTTCAAAACAACCAAGAAGAAAAACTGTTTAAGTAAATAGAATATGTTATGGGACAGTGTTGCTGGTGTCAGTACACAGTATATATTTGATATTCATGTGTGTTTATGTAGTTTTTGTTTTAATACCGTAACATTATTAATTATCATGCAAATTAAATACACTTGGGTTGAGTGTGTCAGATTGACAAACACATTTTCTTTTGTAAAGCATGTGACACCTCAGTGTAAAATCTACCAGTAGGCTAGTGATTTAACATTCAAACAGCAGACAAAAGAGACTAGAATCGACTTGTTACACGAGCTGTGTAGAAACAGAGATAACTGTTTCCATAAGGACGTAGGGCAATGACATTTGAAATCCTATGAATTACATTTCAGCGTCTGTGCTGCTATCTACTGGAAAATATATAACATATCATCCTAACTGAAATCTCGGATGGCTTGAATGAAGACGAAATTCACACATTTTACTGCCATCTAGTGGAAGCACTGCTGTACTGTGCGCGTGCACGCTAAGGGCGGTAGGCTTCAACCGGATAGGCACAACACCTGACTCCTCAGTTTGGCCTGATGCAGATGAAAGTTGTCCTCTTGCTCCTCCCATGTTTTGAAATGCTCCGCCCCTTTCTCTCTCTGCAGCATGTCCAGCTCATAATCACGCATGCTTTTATCTCGCTCGCACTCTTGTCGCAGATGCTTCACCTAAACACACATCTTAACATTTATTATGTGACAAAACTGGACCGGTCATTGCAAAGACAGACTTTGTGTATTAGCAGATTGCCCGGTAATCATTGGTCAGCGGCCAGAGGGTCAAAGAGGACATTATTTTAAACTTTGAGTGTCACGTTACAATGCTTAAAAAAGCGCCATAGAACCCCATAGATTTTAATATATTCGGCAGCATTGACGCAAGTCATGTGAAAGCCGCTTTAACCATTGACAGGTTATGAAAGTATTAAAGAGAGCGATCGTTTTTTAATGTTCACTGAAATGTTATGATGTCTGATTCAATTTGCATCAAATTCGTAAACAGCTTTTAGAATAATAATTTAAAAAAAAAGTAACACGATAAATTTACAATTTCAGCCATCATATCACAAAAACTGTCTTGGTCAAAATGTCTAGTGCATCCCAGGTTTAATGTCAGATATTTCTACAAAAGCTTCAAATATTAAGTACCTTTTGCAGTTCTCTGCGGTTCTCCTCTTGGATGTGTTTATTTTTTTTTAGACCTTTAGGTCTTTTCTGACAAGTGCCCAATGCCTTTCTTCAACGCCTGAGAAACACACACAGTAAGTGAACTTTTAACACAAGCAGATTGTGTTCCAACATAAAGAGTTAGGGGCTGTTCACACAGGACACATTCTTGCATTTAAAAACAGACAGATGCTGCACAACACATTAGAAAGCACATTTTTAAAAGTTTAACTTCTTTAAACAGTCAACAATGTCCCCATAGTGCATGTTTAAGTGGCCCTGCAGTAACATAAAAGTAAAAATAAAAAATTTTTCAATTATATTTAAAGTAACCTTCACATCTCTGGTCACACATGTACACATTGTTTGAACTGCACTCTTTGGGCCCTATTTTAAGAGGACTATGCCTTTAAGGGATAGTTAACCCAAAAATGAAAATTCTCTCATCAGTTTCTCCCCCTCTTGCCATCCCAGATGCTGTATAGAACAAAGATTTTTAGAAGAATATCTCAGCTCTGTAGGTCCATAAAATGCAAGTGAATGGTGATCAGATGCTTGTAGCTCAAACAATCACATACAGGAAAAAGATCCAGTGGTTAAATCCATCAGAAGTGATATAATAGGTGTGGGTGAGAAACAGATTAAAAGTAATTTTTTACCCTTAATCTCCACTTTCATTTTTACATCTGAAAGTCACATGTGGTGCCTGTTTAGTTTCAATTTCACATCTGAAAGTGAAAGTTTTAGAGATTTAGAGTAAGAAAGGACTTAAATATTGTTATTTTTCTGCACCTATTTTATCACTTCTGAAGATATGGATTTAAACACTGGAGACATATGGATTATTGTATGTATGCTTTATGTGATTTTTGGAGCTACAAAAGATCTGATCACCATTCACTTGCATTGTATGGACCTACAGAGCTGAGATATTTTTCTAAAAATCTTCGGCTGAAGAAAGAAAGTCATACACATCTGGGATGAAAAAATGATTAGAGAATTTTCATTTTTGGATGAACTATCCCTTTAAGAGCAGCATTATGTAATATGTCATATGCACAAAGTCAGTGGGCACAGCGATGAAGTTTTAAAAATGTCATGCAAGCATGCACTCAGTCTAGGCACTAATGGGCTGGGTCAAGTGCAATTTCATTCTGAGGTTCTTTTCCAGTTTTTGCACTGTATGCATCCTATTATAAATGTAATTTCCTGTCAAGCAACATCAAATAGATGAAGATAGCCCATTCATAAGAATTTGGTAGTGTACATGGGCTGTAAATGATCACAAGGATGTTACCCCTCTACCCTCCCTAGCAACCAGGCCAATTTGGTTGCTTGGGAGACCTGGCTGGAGTCACTCTGGGATTTGAACTAGCGAGCTCCAGGGGTGGTAGCCAACTTAGGTAAAGTTGGTTTTATATTGCACATTCGCGGACTCATCAGTAACTCGTGAACTAAACGTTGTTGCTACACACAACACCTATCACATATAACTACAGATAAAACACCAGAAGCTACAACATAAATTTCCTCAAAACGATCTTTCCTTCGCACTGTACAAAATACATTGATCTCTATGCGCAGGCTGCTAAGAAGGGACCATCTGCAAAGTGCAAACCCGAAGGAAAGCTCGTTTTGAGGCGATTAAAATATTAAAACAATGTTATTTGTGTAGTAACAATATTCAGCTCACGAGATATTGAACGCGGAACTCCGCAAATATGCGAAGCGAATATAAAAAGCAACTTTACCCAAGTTGCAGACTTGATCATGTAGGACCTTCAGGACCACATAGCCTACGTGGACAGCACCATGAACATAGTCAAGTTTAAAAAAAAACCCAACCAGGGTAAAAATAGTTTCAGGTTTGATATTTGCTGCGTATTCACCTAGACTGCTTTAGTGTACTTTTGTGTAGGCTATTGTACATACAGTACGCAAAAAATGTTTTATGTAAAAGTTACAGTAATTCACCAAAGGGATTTTTTCATGTTCCAAAGGTTGTAGTATGTTCCTACTGACCAGACTGACTTACTACAGGTGGAATTTTGACAGTACCTCCCTTACTGTACGTTCAGTATACAAATATTAATTTAAAAAAATTACAGTAATTCCCCTAAAGTATTTTTTCCTGTTCCAATGGCTGTAGTGCTTTCCTATTGACCACACTGACTTACTACAGGTGAAATTTTCACAATAACTCCCTTACTGTACGTACTGAAGGGTTGGGGTCAGAATCCCCTGTCTCTTCAATTTAATTATATATATATCCTTTTTATATATATCCTTTTGAATGATTACTTTATTCTTATTAAAAATTCAACAATCAATATCCTAATCATTTCTGTATTCATTTTCTTTTAGGTGCATTCCAGTGTGTGCCCTTGGGTTGTGTTCACATGCAAGGGGCCTTTTGATGATAATTGTCTTGGGATTCAGAGAGCGTGAGAGAGACTCTGTACTCATGTATTGCATATATATTATATATATATTGTAAGTAAATCAAAACCAAATAATTTACAAGCTTTTAACTTCATGAGGTGCAATGGCAAGGTATCATAACACCGGAGACGTCCTTGGTGAATCTGCCTCTGGCTGGACATTCCTTTACAGTCCTTTTTAAAGTCCATCAACTTTTTGACATGTTCAGAAATCCCCTCCTGGAAACTCCCTCTGCATACATTCAGTCTTTTACAGCCAATTGGTCAAACATAAAATCTTGAACTGTCATTATTTCTGGAAGACCCCTTAGGACTTTTGCATATAAAACTCTTTGTCTCTTTGTCCTCTTTTTCTGGACCTTTCCATCATCACTGTATCTTCTGTATCTCGATCCACAACACATAGGCGGTAATGATGGCATTTTTCTCCTTTCTTTTGCAAAGCTCTTTCTAATACATTTTCAACTCCTCTCTACTCTGCCACCATCATCTGCTTAATAAATGCTTACAACATTCAGTGTAGTATGTTTTTCTTTATAAACCATTTTCATAATAAAAATCTTTATAAAACAAGTTGAGGTGTTTTTCTTCTAAACTATTTTCTCAATATATGGTTACAATGATTATTAATACAAGTGTTTTACAGTAAACACATTCTTAATAAATTGTTTAACAACTACTTATGGTACCTTTCATTATAAAACCACTTTTTATTAGTTACAATTGTGGTTTACTATGACCCATAAATACTTCATATACCAAAAGCCATGATTAGAATACAATAATTGCATATTTCACAACAATATCCACATATCTGCATCTATATATCTGTCTTAGTTGACTTGTATAAGTTTGAGGGTCAGTTTATACATAATTTCACCTTATTTTCATTAAGTGAACATCTCATGTGTATTTCTTTAGGGAGTGGAGTAAAGGGGCATATTATCTTTCCTGCTTTCCTGGAGTGAAATGTTTTATCAGCCTGTTAAGGTGGACTGCTCTTCTGATAATTAGCTCAGGCCTTCTTCAGCCTCGAAGAGAACTGTTGTTTGTCAGTGTTCTGTGTGTGTGTGTGTGCGTTTGATATTCTTTGCAGGTTCTGAACTTTGTGATATAGCCTAAAACATTCTCGGACCCTGGAAGAAGGTCACCACGGACTTAAATCTCGGAAATGGACGACAAATATTCTGATTAACGGCGATATACCCACTTATCTATCAAAAATGTATTATTGTTTAGACTTTATGTTGTCTTAGCCAATCAGAAGTAAACGATTATGTAATGCATGTCCTTGGAAAAGGTATAATTGTGTGAGATTTGTTTGTAAGGTAGAGTTAGCTTGCGACCTCCTCGTGACTTTGACGCTGGCTTTACCAATTTAACTGCAAACTATTCTTCAGTAAAATTGTACTTATTTGATTGAATTTCACGACTCCTGGTCTTCTTTCATCATATTATCTGGTCCTGGGTCTTACAACTGTACCCCCCCAAACAGTACAATTATCAAATAATTTTTTCCTGTTCCAATGGCTGTAGTGCTTTCCTAGTGATCAGACTGACTTACTACAGGTGAAATTTTGACAATAACTCCCTTACTGTACAATTATCAAATATATTTATGTAATAAACATTATTACATGTGTTTATTACATATGTTTATGTAATAAACTATAATTTCCCTATAGTGTTTTTTTATATTTATATTCCAATGGCTGTAGTGCTTTCCTAGTGATCAGACTGACTTACTACAGGTGAAATTTTCACAATAACTCCCTTACTGTACGTACAATAAACTAATAAGTTCAATAGAAAATTACAGTAATTCCCCTAAAGTATTTTTTCCTGTTCCAATGGCTGTAGTGCTTTCCTAGTGATCAGACTGACTTACTACAGGTGAAATTTTCACATTAACTCCCTTACTGTACAATTATCCAATATATTTATGTAATAAACATTATTACATGTGTTTATTACATATGTTTATGTAACAAACTGTAATTCCCCTAAAGTATTTTTTCCTGTTCCAAAGGCTGTAGTGCTTTCCTAGTGATCAGACTGACTTACTACAGGTGGAATTTTCACAATAAATCCCTTACTGTACAATTATCAAATATATTTATGTAATAAACATTATTACATGTGTTTATTACATATGTTTATGTAATAAACTGTAATTCCCCTAAAGTATTTTTTCCTGTTCCAATGGCTGTAGTGCTTTCCTAGTGATCAGACTGACTTACTACAGGTGGAATTTTCACAATAACTCCCTTACTGTACAATTATCACATATATTTATGTAATAAACATTATTACATGTGTTTATTACATATGTTTATGTAATAAACTGTAATTCCCCTATAGTGTTTTTTTATATTTATATTCCAATGGTTGTAGTGCTTTCCTAGTGATCAGACTGACTTACTACATGTTGAATACTGCCAATACCTGCCTTACTGTAAGTATATTACAATCATATTATTCTGAAGAAATTATTCTATTTTCACCTTTTTTCATGTTCCAGAGGTTATAGCATGTTCCTAGTGATCACTCTACTCAATTAACTTTGATCAATGTATTAGGTAAAAGTATGTATTATAACTGCTGTTCCTTGTACAACACATTTCTTTCATTGATTAAAGAAATTCAGATACTTTAGATTAATCATATTTTCAACGTTATAAATAAGCAACACCCTCATTGTAATGATTCAAGTTAAGTTTTTGTTATGAAGTCCTGAAGAAGTGGATTCTGGAATACAGGATAATGTATGACATTCAGTACCACGGACAGTAATATTTCTGCAGGACTGTAAACATCAATCAATGTACATGAATTGTGTTATTGTTAAAGTTCCATGTTAAACACAGATGTCATACAACAGGAAAACATAAAATAGAGTTTAGCCATTCTTTTTATTGAACACCTGGAGAACACTGTTACACACTCTTTATCACAGATAAAAACAGAAAAACAGAGGTGAATAAAACAGCAAGACATGGGCTGTAGTATGTTCTGTAGGGTCCAGACAAGATGATCCAACTTGCTTTGTAGCAGTCGTCTCGATGCTTTTCAAAACCTTTTGAAATAAATCATATGTCATTATTAAAACCACCACACTTACACAGTTCTTTTTCATTTTTTTCTCAAATAAATAAATAAATATAAACGGTTGTAAAATGAAGCAATTAACTATGTTCAGGAGATTAAACATGATTTTCCTTTCTACAGTCTGGATTGTTACCAAATTACAGTTCATGTACAGATTCATTCATTATTATTTCATAAACACATTTCTAAACACCATCATTATAATGCAGGTTTTGTTGCTAAAGGACATTCTATAGCATCAGAACACATAATGTGAGAGATATTTGCCAGTAGGCTACAGTTGGCTAAAATGTAGTTGTCTGTTTGCACACGATGAAAAACAATATTAACTTTTTAGACGGTCCCTATCTTGGTTGCGACACACATTGAATTATTCATCTCTAAAGTACATGCTTAAAAAGATACTTGCCCATTTTGATCGATTGTAAAAAATGTTGTAGTTCACAACCTTTGTAGTCAATATCATGTAGCTGCTTCGAATCTGAAAAAAAAAAAATAGCTTTATTGACTATTTAATTGAAAAAGTTCTTTAACGCGAATGTGCGAATATAAAACCAACTTTACCTAAGTTGGTAGCCAGTATCTTTACCACTGAGCTACCCTGGCCCCCTATGTGGTTTTAGTGTTGTGGCTGATCGGTGTATATTTAAACCAGGGTCCTCCAGTTCGAATGCATCATGGGCTTTCCTGTTTGAATGCCGTGAGCTAAACCTCTCTCTCTTTAGAGCAGTCTCCCCTTTGAATGCAGCGTGAGCCAACAGTCCTTCTCACATTCCCAATTCAATTGCATGCTGGGCTTACCTGTTCGAATGCTGTGAGCCCATCTACTTCTAGTCCATTGGGGTAATCAGGACTAGAGTTGAGTCTCAAGCTTCGAGCCCTCCAGTATACAGAGAGCAAGCCAAATAAGTTTACTTCTTCTATACAAGATTACATTAACAAACTACTGAACTGCAAGTACAATTGTAGATGAGAGGGCTGTTGTGTCTGAACATCTAGGCATTTATTTAGAATAAGGGAATGATTGTACATAGGCAGTGCATTTGCATGTTAATATTCTCTGCAACTTCAAAATTGTACTTCAAAAATGTTAATTATTGTACAGTCAATTTAAAAATAAGTTTGCTTGTAAATATTGTGGGTTTTTTCTATCCTCAATTGTTTGTATATCAGTGACGTCCCCAAAGTGTCATTCAAGTGTAGTTTGTGTAATGCCTGAGTCACCAAAGTGTCATTTAAGTAGAGTTTGTGTATGACCAGAGTCTCCAAAGTGTCGTTTAAGTGGAGTTTGTGTATGACCGCAATCCCCAAAGTCTCATATATGTGGGACATTCACACTGGCAGTTTAGTCAGAAACAGAGCTTGGATAGCATGAAAAGTTGGTAATGTGAAAGCTATCTGTAGGAGGTGATCTGAGTTCAGTTACAATAAAACTGTGGCATGGTTCACATGAGTGAGAAAGCAACCTGTACTTAGGTCTGCACTTGTTCATGAAGTAAAATAACTACTAATGCATGCGTTTTTGCTTATTTAAGCATGATGACATCATCAGATGCACACACACAAAAAAACTGCACCATGAGTGGCAGGGGAATGTCGTGGGACACAGAAGAGGTGAGGTGCCTTTTATTTTTGTGCATGAGTGGGCCTTGATTGTTGATTGCTGCAGGTGATGCAATTCAACTGTTGAATTATGGCATGCTACACACAGAAGTGTCATTCACTCTGTCATTCATTCAAACCACTTAAATGAGAGTTTGTGTAATGTCAGACTCCCTATAGTTATTTATGCTGAATTTAAAAAGTCATGAAACACTTGGCTTTCAGAATAGTGTTTAATACACAATCATTCCCTTATTCTATATGCCAAGATGTTCAGACACAACAACCCTGTCATCTACAATTGTACTTGCAGTTCAGTAGTTCATTAATGTAATCTTGTATAGAAGAGGTAAACTTATTTGGCTTGCTGTCCGTATACTAGAGTACAGTGTAATAAGAGCATCTCCTGTAGTGCAGTCATGTCTTTCTTTTGTCTCTAGACCATCTTTAAAGGCTTGTACCCAAATATATTGTATTCAGTCATATATGTCCTCATTGTGTTAATAAGTAGGTGTGTGTGTGCGTGCGTGAGCACAAATGTTCTGCATTGTGGATGTGCTATAGTTTCACTCCTTCATTTCTGTGTGTGTTTGATCTGCTTTGTGCTTGATATTTTGTATTTTATTTGACAATTAAAAAAATTACACAACGAATGTTACTGTTTTTGTCATGCAGCATAAACTGAGTTTATGGCAAATGAAGGAAAAGTAACCAAGCCTTATGGGGCGGCTGTGGCTCAGGTGGTAGAGCGGATCGGACACTAATCACTGGGTTGGTGGTTCGATTCCTGGCCCAAGTGTCCTTGGGCATGACCATTTACCTTGGCCTACTCAGATCAAAGATACCATTCTTATTAAAGAAACAATCAAAATTGGTACAAATTACCTGAACACCAAATGAGGGTTAAACAGTGTTACAGCTGGTTTCTAGTCTAGATGGTTTTTTATTGGCTAAAAATAACTTATTCCCAAATTTCTATGAAAGGAACCGGAGCATTTTATCCAGAGAAAGTTTGTGGAAATTTATGGGAGTTAATTGCATGTTTTATCATCTGGCTTAGAAAAATGAGAACTTTGTGAAAAGTACCTCACAAATTTAAAACAAGAAAAACGATTTGCCAATGGAGTAAGAAAAAAAGTATAATCCGTACAAATGATGTTTAGAGATTTCAAGACAAAAAACGAAGCCATTTTAGTAGTGTGTGCAGTGACATTGTTACCTGAAAATGTCCCTCCATTTCTCCCTAAACAGACTGAGCACCAAATCATTTTTAGGCTTGACTTTGGAGCCCCATGCAGTAACACTGTTTGTTGGTTTGGACAGTCTTGTTCATATCTGGACCTTTAAAAACATTTCAAAAGTTCAACATTTTCTGAGGGGAAACGATTGTTAACAAAATTGTGCAACAGAAGATAGAAATCTTCAATGGAAGGTGTGTGTTATTGCAAGACCCTGATGATCCACTGATAAATGATGCAGCTTTATGTGGTGGTTGATTATGACATCAAGACATTGTAAACATTTCTCAGTTTTCCATATAAATATCCCTTGAACCTGCAGACACAGACCGATTCCAGCAAACTCTCAGGTAGTGTCACCAAACGAATGCTTCAAATGCACATTTTTGCTGAATTTATGATGGTATAACATATTTAGACTCATATTTAATTATGTGTGTTGTCTAATAATTCTACTTTTAATATAATTCTGTTTTTCAGTTGTGAAGTAGTCCTGGTTTGGGGTTTCATCATTATACTCAATGGCAGTCTGGATTGTCTACCTGTCTCTCTGCCTTCTCTTTTCGATGAGTGGTGCAGGTAAAAGCAATATAACAATAATAGGCTTTAAGGTATTACTTTATTTTTGTTTGAATCATTAATTACCTTGTAATAATATTAATATTTATAATAAGAAAATAATTTATTATATATTTTAAAACTATTAAAAGGCAAAACAATGAAAGCCTGTTTTAAACCGTATGTTTAATATCCTTATTATTATTATTTTGGAAACACTACAATAAGGTTGTATTAGTTAACATTGTTTAATGCCTTAGTTAACATTAGTTAATGCCTTAGTTAGCATTAGTTAATGCCTTAGTTAACATTAATTAATGCATTAGTTAACATTAGTTAACATTATTTAATGCCTTAGTTAACATTAGTTAATGCATTAGTTAACATTAGTTAATGCATTAGTTAACATTAGTTAATGCATTAGTTAACATTAGTTAATGCCTTAGTTAACATTAGTTAATGCCTTAGTTAACATTAGTTAATGCATTAGTTAACATTAATTAATGCATTAGTTAACATTAGTTAATGCCTTAGTTAACATTAGTTAATGCATTAGTTAACATTAGTTAATGCATTAGTTAACATTAGTTAATGCCTTAGTTAACATTAGTTAATGCCTTAGTTAACATTAGTTAACATTAGTTAATGCCTTAGTTAACATTAGTTAATGCAAAAATTAGTTAACATTAGTTAATGCCTTAGTTAACATTAGTTAATGCCTTAGTTAACATTAGTTAATGCATTAGTTAACATTAGTTAATGCCTTAGTTAAAATTCGTTAATGCCTTAGTTAACATTAGTTAATGCATTAGTTAACATTAGTTAATGCCTTAGTTAACATTATTTAATGCATTAGTTAACATGAACTAACAATGATCAACACTTATTTTCAGCATTTATTAATCTTGTCTTATGTAATAGATATTTCGTTTATATGAACTAACAAGGAACAGCACCTCTTTACAATGTTTATTAATGTTAATTTTTACAAAAGCCTATAATAATATATAGTGTATTCAGTACTACTAACACATTTCTTACTAACACATTTCTTATTCTTGAAAGGTGTCTAATATGATTCATTCTGGATGAGAAATGTTGGAGAGATATTGAAAGAATTGTCACATGTGTTCCTGTGTGATATATATATATATAATGGAGTTTTGTGAACATTATTGTAAAGTGAAAACCCTTTGATTATCATCAATTAATGCATTACTAATGTTTGTTGACTCTTAATTAATGATATATAATTATAATAAAGTATTTATTGTGCATATTTGTGAACCTTATTGTAAAGTGTAACATATTTCAGCATTACCTAATGTGTTACTAATGTTTGTAGGCTCTTTACTAAATGTATTTAATAATAAAAATGCATTAATTATAGGTATTAACTGACTTTATTGTAAAGTGAAAGTAATTCACACGTTACAAACATTTGCAGGACATAATAAATTACATAGCAGAAAAGATAACACATTAATCAAACTATTGATTCACTATTGAATCAACAATAAATATCACATACAACTCTGAGAACATTTTTCTGCACTGTGCGCATATTGGACATACACTCACCTAAAGGATTATTAGGAACACCATACTAATACTGTGTTTGACCCCCTTTCACCTTCAGAACTGCCTTAATTCTACGTGGCATTGATTCAACAAGGTGCTGAAAGCATTCTTTAGAAATGTTGGCCCATATTGATAGGATAGCATCTTGCAGTTGATGGAGATTTGTGGGATGCACATCCAGGGCACGAAGCTCCGTTCCACCACATCCCAAAGATGCTCTATTGGGTTGAGATCTGGTGACTGTGGGGGCCATTTTAGTACAGTGAACTCATTGTCATGTTCAAGAAACCAATTTGAAATGATTCGAGCTTTGTGACATGGTGCATTATCCTGCTGGAAGTAGCCATCAGAGGATGGGTACATGGTGGCCATAAAGGGATGGACATGGTCAGAAACAATGCTCAGGTAGGCGTGGCATTTAAGCGATGCCCAATTGGCACTAAGGGGCCTAAAGTGTGCCAAGAAAACATCCCCCACACCATTACACCACCACCACCAGCCTGCACAGTGGTAACAAGGCATGATGGATCCATGTTCTCATTCTGTTTACGCCAAATTCTGACTCTACCATCTGAATGTCTCAGCAGAAATCGAGACTCATCAGACCAGGCAACATTTTTCCAGTCTTCAACTGTCCAATTTTGGTGAGCTCTTGCAAATTGTAGCCTCTTTTTCCTATTTGTAGTGGAGATGAGTGGTACCTGGTGGGGTCTTCTGCTGTTGTAGCCCATCCGCCTCAAGGTTGTGCGTGTTGTGGCTTCACAAATGCTTTGCTGCATACCTCGGTTGTAGCAGTGGTTATTTCAGGCAAAGTTGCTCTTCTATCAGCTTGAATCAGTCGGCCCATTCTCCTCTGACCTCTAGCATCAACAAGGCATTTTAAGCCCACAGGACTGCCGCATACTGGATGTTTTTCCTTTTCACACCATTCTTTGTAAACCCTAGAAATGGTTGTGCGTGAAAATCCCAGTAACTGAGCAGATTGTGAAATACTCAGACCGGCCCGTCTGGCACCAACAACCATGCCACGCTCAAAATTGCTTAAATCACCTTTCTTTCCAATTCTGACATTCAGTTTGGAGTTCAGGAGATTGTCTTGACCAGGACCACACCCCTAAATGCATTGAAGCAACTGCCATGTGATTGGTTGATTAGATAATTGCATTAATGAGAAATTGAACAGGTGTTCCTAATAATCCTTTAGGTGAGTGTATATATATATATATATATATATATATATATATATATATATATATATATATGCCATATCATTATACAGTAAATATAACATAGTCTGTATTATTAACATTAAACAAGACACTTAAATACTGTAAAGGCGTGTTATTTTTAGTTAGTTGATGTTAATTAATGCATTGAATAATGTTAACTTAAACAACTTTTTAATGTTAAGAAATGTCTTATATGCATCAGAACAAAGATTAATAAATGCTGTAAATAAATGTTGTTCATAGTTAGTGCATTAACTGTTAACAAAAGCAACCTTACTGTTAAATGTTACCATTACTATTATTAGAATTATTATTATTATTATTAGTATTAGTAATACTAGTAGTAATAATGATTTATTCAGTGGCGGCTGCTGGTCTTTCAAAGAGGGGAAGCTCATTTTCGGCCTACATTATAAACTTATTTAAAAGTAAATTCTGCCCTATGAATGAACGAACGAACGAACGAACGAACGAACGAACGAACGAACGCTCTAAAACTAAATATATTAAACTTGGTAAAACTGAAACAAGGAATGTGGTGTATAATTGTGTGAAATGTATTATGCAAATTGACTAGCAATTTCGCCAAACAAATATAAAGAAATAGGTTGCAGCAGTTTGTCTTTTGACTACACTTGAGAAATCCGCGATGGGACTGAGCGCGAAATAGCTTCAGTGACTTCTTATAGTACAGATTCGCTGTCAATCAAAAGGAGATGCAGTCTTTCGACAGATCCTCCAATCATCACGCGGAAGCCCGGAGTCGGGCCAGCCCACTCCTCATTCACCCCCAGAGACGCTGAGCGTCCGTGGGCGGGACATAATCGCAGCATTTATCCAATGACCGTCTATTTTCGGAGCACTGAAAAAAACTGTTCAGAGCAGCCCCATTGAAGTCAATGGACGCTCGGCTTCAACAGGGAAATGCACTGACGCTACGGGAATGTATGAGAAGTAAATCGAGTCAGCCGACCTGCTATATGTAATGTAGCTGATTCTGAACGAACTCGTCTTCGAGATGAACGTGTTCTAACGCATTTTTAGTCAATAAATTGTTTACACAATAGTACATATTTGACCATTATTTTTTTGACATTATAGGGGAAGCTGAGCTTCCCTTGCAGTCTTAAAGAAATCCCAACTGGATTTATTTATTTTCTTATTTAAGAGGAAGTACAGCATCAGAGAGCAGCCAGAAACACATGCTGTAACAGTAAGACTTTGGTACTCTTAATATCTATTTATTTAATCCCACAATAGTTTATTTAACAATAATAAAAAATATCAACAAAATCTCTTAACAGATTGTCCACTTGGGTGGGATGAATATGGATGTAGATGCTTCAAGTTTTTCAACACAACAGTCACCTGGATTGATGCAGAGGTTTGACATATAACTTTTTTGTCATTCATGAATACTTTGAAAGCTTTTGTCATCTGTTGTAACATTCATTTTCTCTCCTCAGAAAACCTGTTTGTCTTATGGTTTAACCTGGTTAGGAGGCCATGATGCAGTTTCTGTATGTATTGTTTTATTCATGTTGCTTGTGCTATTGGGCAGTTTATAGAGATAAAAACACAGAAAAATAAAAGCTAAATTTCCACCCAAACTTCTCATTATTGATTTGTCTGGAGACATTTTACTTTTGCTTCTTTATTCTCAATAGTGACACTCATTATATTCCCATTAATGTACTGCAATACAATTATTATTTGTTTAATTTTATTTATAAATTAAAGTCTAAACTACCCAAATACAATTATGATGTATAAATACTTCACAATTTTTAACATTGCAGTAATAAGAATTGAGAGGAGAAAGACATAAATAATATAAAAGATTATGTAGGGCCCTATAATAATTTTATTATTTTCCAAATTCCATTTTTTTCTGATTCCATAATAGACAAATTAATCCAATTTTATTGTTAAAAGTGTGTCTGAACAAGTGAATTACTTTGAACTTGTGAGTTATGTGAGTGGTGGTGATGTAGTGGCTAAAGCACAGGGCTGTTAATCAGAAGGTCATTGGTTCGAACCCCATGGCCACCATCATTGTGTCCTTGAGCAAGGCACTTAACTCCAGGTTGCTCCGGGGGGATTGTCCCTGTAATAAGTGCACTGTAAGGTGCTTTGGATAAAACCATCTGCCAAATGTAAATGTAAACTTAAATTAAATGAAAATGCAACACAACATTGGAGTTTTGTCAAATGAAGTGCTGCACCACAGAGCATCACATATTGCTTAAATATATTATTCTGTTGATATTTATTATTATTATAATTATCATCATCATCATCATTACTATTATTACAGTGAATATTACATAAGCATACAGTAGTGAAATATTTCTGTTATTTTTCCATTTAAATCAACAGTTTTTATTTTGGTGTAAAACTGAGTGAACCTCAAACAGTTTCTGAGCGTCTTTGAAGGTAGCTTCTCATGATGAGTGGCAGACTGCACACATTCACTTTGTACCACACAGCACAAGCAGACCGTCATTTAAAGGAATAGTTTACCCAAAAATTCTCATCATTTACTCGCCCTCATGCCATCCCAGATGTGTATGACTTTCTTTCTTCTGCTGAACACAAATTAAGATTTTTTAAAGAATATTTCAGCTCTGTAGGTGTATTCAATGCAAGTGAATAGTGAACAGAACTTTGAAGCTCAAAAAAGCACATAAGGGCAGCATAATTTAAGTCCTTTTTTACTTTTAATTCTCCTGGAAGTGAAAGTGGAGATTAAAGTAAAAAAAATACTTAAATACTGATCTGTTTCTCAACCAAACCTATCATATCACTTCTGAAGACATCGATTAAGCATTGGGGCATTGAAGAAAGCAATGTGCTGAAACGTCTGCTCCCTTTGTTGTTATGACTCTTTAACTCACTTTGCAAATATTTTTAGGATGCAAATTTAATAAAGTTATATCTTTTTGCTCGACCCTTTTTAGTCTGTTTGTCAATCAGTTAGAAACTTTAGATTTTTGAAAACATGGATTAAATCCTGTTATTTTATGAATTACTTTTATGCTGCCTTTATGTGGTATTTGGCCTTCAAATTTCAGGTCACCCTTCAATTGTATTGAATGAACCAACAGATCTGAAATAGTTTTCTAAAAATCTTTGTGTTCTGCAGAAGGACGAAAGTAATACGCATCTGGGATGACATGAGGGTGAGCAAATGAAGAAATAATAAAACAATTTGGTGAAGTGTCCCTTTTAAGTTGAAGTATGTATTTTTCTGTGTTAAAACTTTGTTCTATCCAAGCTTAATATACAGAGACAACGGCAGGTAAGTCATTTATAGGTTAATTTTCATAAAAACTGTGGGCTCTAAGTAGTAAGTATTATGCACGTTGTGTCAAAAAATGATTGATGACGTCACCTTTGACCTTTGCTTCCGGTCCCGCCCCCTCCCCACCCAACCTCCGGCAGATGTTCATGATGTGATATGAAATGTTTGGTCAGCGGTTGTGTACAGGAAGTAGTATGAAGTGTCTGTTCTGATACCCCATCTGTGTATTTAAAAAGGGTTAGGTTTGTTCATTGCAACTATTCAGCAAGTATTTTGTGATTTCCACTTGTGCAAAGGCTGCTTCCAGCACTCCTAAAAAAACAATGTTAAATGATGTAAAAAGGCTTACTAAGATATATTGGGCTCCGAGGAGATGTCACGGTCCATGCATGACCAAGTCTCTCCATGAGCCGTTAGAAGATCTGAAATATGAATTTCATCTAAACAACGCACAGTTGTGTGTGTACGACTTTGACAGAACATCTCGTACTGTTAAGTTATTCAACAGGGGTGATGCAATGGATGAAGACCGTTGTTTGTATTTCACGGAAAAGGACTGGGATGTATTTTACAATCGTGTTTGGAGGGATCTGAATAATGGCGCATCTCCAGAATCATTTCCAAGAGACTGTGTTCAAATCAAATCAAATCAAATCAAATCACTTTATTGTCACACTACCATGTACACAAGTGCAACAGTAGGTGAAATTCTTGTGTGCAGTTCCGAGCAACATAGCAGTCATGACAGTGACGAGACATATACCAATTACAATAAACAACATACTTACACAAAACAATTTACATATCAAATGTACACATACTTACACAAAACAATTTACAAATCAGATGTACACATACTTACACAACACAATAATTATATACAATGCAGAATATAGAACAGAATATACAATACAATACAATAAGTGGGAGTATATGAAATATATGTGTATATATATATATATAGCAGTTGTATTGAGGAGAATATGTTGACAGTCCAGTGTGAGATTATAGATTAATAAAGTGCAGTGCTAATTATTGATCCTGATAGATCAAGAGTTCAACAGTCTGATTGCTTGGGGAAAAAGCTATCATGTAGTCGGCTGGTGCGGGTCCTGATGCTGCGATACCGCCTGCCTGATGGTAGCAGTGAGAACAGCCCATGACTTGGGTGACTGGAGTCTCTGATGATCCTCCGAGCTTTTTTCACACACCGCCTGGTGTATATGTCCTGGAGGGAGGGAAGCTCACCTCCGATGATGTTCCTGGCAGTTCGCACCACCCTTTGCAGGGCTTTGCAGTTGTACGCGGTGCTATTGCCGTACCAGGCGGTGATGCAGCCAGTCAGGATGCTCTCTACAGTGCTGGTGTAGAACCGTGTGAGGATGTGGTGGTTCATTCCAAACTTCCTCAGCCGTCTCAGGAAGAAGAGGCTGGTGAGCCTTCTTCACAACGGCCTCAGTGTGGACGGACCATGTGAGTTCCTCAGTAATGTGGACACCGAGGAACTTGAAGCTGCTGACTCTCTCCACGGTGCTCCATTGATGGTGATGGGGCTGTGTTCTCCGTCTTTCTTCCTGAAGTCCACAACAAGCTCCTTGGTTTTACTGACGTTGAGGGAGAGGTTGTGCTCCTGACACCAGCGTGTCAGAGTGTGCACCTCCTCTCTGTAGGCTCTTTCATCATTGTCAGTGATCAGACCTACCACCGTCGTATCGTCAGCAAACTTAATGATGGCATTGGAGCTATGTGTTGCCACACAGTCATGTGTGTACAGGGAATACAGGAGTGGGCTGAGAACACAGCCCTGCGAGCTCCAGTGTTGAGGGTCAGTGATGAGGAGGTGTTGCTGCCCATTCTAACCACCTGACGTCTGCCTGACAGGAAATCCAGGATCCAGCTGCACAGCGAGCTGTTTAAGCCCAGAGCCCGGAGTTTCTCATCAAGCTTGGAGGGCACTATGGTGTTGAATGCTGAGCTGTAGTCTACAAACAGCATTCTCACATATGTGTTCCTTTTTTCCAGGTGGGAGAGAGCAGTGTGTATTGTAGATGCAATGGCATCATCAGTGGAGCGGTTGTTGCGGTAGGCAAACTGCAATGGGTCCAAAGAGGGGGGCAGAACAGAGCAGGTAACCACACTATCAAGAGGGTGGCTGACCATGTCTACATACTTACCAGCGAGGACAAACAGGGTCTCAGTGACAGAGGGTGTCCTTTCCCAGAGACAGAGCACAATTAATGTTTCCAAATGAAGTTTTTGTTTCAGTGGAAAGATGTTCCTATACTGAATGATGTTTTTTCAAAGATAGACAAACTGTTTAAATGGTGTGATGCAAATGACCAATACAATGTAATTAAGGTCAGGCTGTTTGACCCCGAAAAAGCGTGGGAGAGTTTGTAGGAGTGACCGTGTAACACCGCCCACCTTCTACAGACCTTAAAGGTTGGTGGTGACTGACCGCATTTCAAACCAACATTCAAACCAACATGTCTCAAGACTTTACTACAGATCTTCCTGGGCCCGTCGCATCACCCAATGACACAGATACTTCAGCAAGAGATGACCCCGTTGTAGGGACTCCTGACATCGGCCATTGGCTTGACAAGTTTTGCATGGAGCTTGGCTACAGCAATCTAACGTTCATTTCATCCCACGGATCAGGATGCCCACTTCCGGATGCAGCGACTCTTAGGGGAGATGATGACACGGATGGCATTATTGGTGTGAAGGGGTTCAATTTCATAAAAGCAGTCATAGTGGTCATTCTGGATCATCTCCTCGATTTAAAGTTAAAAGAGTTGTGCTACGGTTGTGAAGTGGATCACCCCAGTCAGATCCAGCACACGTGCTTGTTTGATCCTGACAAGTATTTCTTTTACACTCATTTTGAAGAAATTTCCAGTAAACTGTTTAAACCTGTGTTAAACCAAGTTATCGGCCAGGCTTTAAAACCATTTGGGTTGACACCGCATCCTCAGAGAATCCATGGAGTTGTCGAAGGCGTGTTGTGTGAACTAAGAGAGGAGCCGAACATTCTACAGAGAGTGCGTGAAATCCGTGAGAAGCTGGTGAATGATAGCTGTGAGCAGGCTGTCTATGACGCTGTGGACGGTTGGAAAGGCTGTTCGGCTGGGTCCAAAGTTTGATGCTAACAATGGGTAACTGCTGCGGAGCTACTGGCCTGATTACATTTATTCTGAGACATCGACTTCAATGTGAAATAACCAATATGCTGTATAAGATCATTAATGATGAACGTTCTGGACAAAACAAGATTGTAAATGAACCCTATATTAACAAACGGCTGATTTGTCTAAAAAAAACACATGGACATAGTCAGAGGTCTATCAAACAATTCTACAGAGTCTATGCCTGATACAAGTCTATGCCTGCCAGAATGATTCTCCCTGTGTGTTGCTTAAAAACATTCTAAATTCATTGTTTGAATGCGATAATGTCTGTAAAATATCCGATATAATATGCTTATGTACATTTGTGACGGATACATGTGTGATGTTATTGTCAAGAAACGATCAGAGTGATAGTCATGTCTTTGAAAATGTTGATACTCTGGTTAATTACCTGATTGACAAAAATGCTGATACATGCGTTAATTTCCTACAATATCTAGACATTGGTTGATGTTGGTGTTTCTATTTTGACTATTTAAGCATGTATTGTATGATTACTCCTGATTTTAAAATAAAAGGATACTTTTATAGAATCACTGTTTCATTAT
Organism: Xyrauchen texanus; assembly: GCF_025860055.1. NCBI lineage: Eukaryota > Metazoa > Chordata > Actinopteri > Cypriniformes > Catostomidae > Xyrauchen > Xyrauchen texanus. The sequence goes on from NC_068281.1 coordinate 5,825,056, forward strand.
TTATGTGGTGTCTGATCTGATAACAGGACCGAGCAATTGCATAAGGTGTACTACACACCATCAAACCCCGGCTCTTTAGGGGGTGTGAGTAGATTAAAACGTGGTGTATTAGAGGAAAGTGGTGATTTGCTAAGTGATAAAGAAGTTTCAAATGAACCTGGTAGATATGTCAATATATTCTACGGAAAATGACAATACAAAATTTCTGCGCACATTTACATTTATTTACATTTATTCATTTGGCAGACGCTTTTATCCAAAGCGACTTACAAAAGAGGAGGAACATCAGCGAATCATCTTAGGTATACAAAACAGATTTAAGTGCAACAAGAAATGTAAATAATTATTTTTTTTTTTTTAGTGACCGGTTAAGTGCTTTTGGAAAAGATGTGTTTTTAGCCGTTTTTTGAAGATAGAGAGTGAGTTAGCTTCTCGGATTGAGTTGGGAAGGTCATTCCACCACCGTGGTATGATGAAATTGAAAGTCCGGGAAAGTGTTTTGGTGCCTCTTTGTTTTGGTACGACAAGGCGACGTTCCTTAGCCGACCGCAGGCTTCTGGTGGGAACGTAGCTCTGCATAAATGTTTTTAGGTATGCTGGAGCAGACCCAGTGACTGTTTTATATGCCAGCATTAGGGCCTTGAATTTAATACGTGCATGAACCGGCAGCCAGTGGAGAGAGACAAAGAGTGGTGTAACATGTGCTCTCTTAGGTTCATTAAAGACCAGACGTGCTGCTGCATTCTGGATCATTTGGAGAGGTCTAATAGCACATGCAGGGAGGCCTGCAATGAGAGCGTTACAGTAGTCCAGTCTAGTTATGACAAGGGAACGAGCTGAACGAGCAGTTGTGTGGCATGTACAGAGAGGAAGGGTCTTATCTTCCTGATATTGTAGAGTGTAAATCTACAAGATCTTGCAGTTTTTGAAATGTGGTCTGTGAAATTTAGCTCATCATCAATGGTTACCCCTAGATTTCTGACCGTTTTGGAAGGCGAAACTGTAGTTGGACCCAGCTGCACGGTGATGTTGTGTTCAACAGCAGGGTTGGCTGGAAAGACAAGGAGTTCGGTCTTGGCAGGGTTGAGTTGAAGGTGGTGTTCCTTCATCCAGGCTGAGATGTCTGCCAGACAGGCAGCAATTCGAGCGGTCACTGTGGTGTCGTTGGGCTGGAAAGACAAGTAGAGTTGCGTGTCATCAGCGTAGCAGTGGTAAGAGAAACCATGTGACTGGATGATGGGTCCCAGTGATGTTGTGTATATGGAGAAGAGAAGTGGCCCAAGCACTGATCCCTGAGGTACCCCAGTAAGTAATGTTGTAGTTTTTCATGCCAATTTTGTGAAAAATCACTCAGCATCTTTGGGGTTTTGATTTCAGAAGAATAGACTTTATTATCACACAATAAAGCCAAGTTGCCTACGGTGAAACCACAGTACCAACAACAACTGAAGCATCTCTGGTTTGGTTTTACTTAAATACATCTCCTCAAACAAGGTGGGGCTTACATGTATTATCCATCATGCTCTTCATTGACTCTGGTCTTGACCATATTAAGAAGTAACAGAATGTCCTTTGGAAGAGATCAATTCTCCCCTAAGTAATGCTATTTATGTTTCTGCACACAAAGTCAAATAGTCAAACCTATGTGAGCACATATTCATCACGTCACAGGCCTTTACACACAGTAAACTGCATGTTTGCTCCTCAGACATAACTGTGGTATAAATCAACAAGTTTTCATTACTCTGATAACTTGATAAAAATATACTACATATTCCCTCCTCTGTGACTTTCTATAGTCACAAATTAACATATTTAAGCATGTACGTGCTCCTGGTTTGGTCTTGTTTTTGGTTGTCACAGTTATGTAGATTGCATTAAACAAAATATTCATCCTAATTTTAAGAGTTCTTGCTTGTAGTGTAGATGTCTTCAACCCAGATGCTTTGTGCATCGTAGAGGATCACCCTTTGGGGAGAGGTTAACCAGCACTTACACCCAGGGCGTGGTTCTTCATATCTTCTTATATATTCATTGAAGGAATCAATTTCCTCCCAATTTGGTCTTTCTGTCCATTCAGGGTAGTTGCCATTGCATTGGGCCATTCACATCAATCAAAGTCATCTGCTTTACTGTTGCTTGAATCCAAAATTATTTTACCAATGGATCACACAACAGAATCTTATTCCTTCCACAATGTTATTATCCAGATATTATATTAATTTTAGTTAATTGTGCACCCCATTTCTTTTGGCAATCAGGTCATGTTAATTTTTAGTCACCACCATATATTCTTTTCCATTCTTCATTATTATTCAAATGTACATGAGTTCAATAACAGCATAAACAAAAATAATTTTCCAATGTAATTCTTCATCATGCAAACAGTCCCAGGTTTGCTTAATACTTTAATAATTTAGGCACTTCTTTGTATGCAACGGTTCTCAAAGCTTTACCTCCAAAATCAATCTATAATTGGTCTTCTACACAGGGTGTGATCCCCTGATAACACAGTGATAGAATGCCTGTTATTCATTGCTGTGATAAAATATTTTAATAAAGCGGTTATTAAGACACAGTCAGGTTGAGTGGAACTCACAACTTCTGGCAGGTTTCTTCTAGACCTCCCTTTTGATGCTTCTTTCCTAAAAGCATCCATCCACTTCCTTAAACCCAGTTCACCCTTCTTGGGCATGTTTCCAGGGCGGTGGCGCCTGTCTTAGGCAGCTCTCATTTTGCAATTGGAGAGTCTTTACCCGTCATTGGGTCGTCACCTCTTGCCACTGGAGAATTTTACCCATCATTGGGTCATCATCTCTTGTCTCTGGTCTCGGTACCGCTCAGTCTTATTATCCAATCTTTAATAATCTGGTATCTGTAAACAGACATTTTCCCTTGCTTCAGGGAGCATCACCTGAGAACCATCACAGCCAATGGAGCCATCTACAACTGCTCAAACATTGAGACAGTCCAAAACATGGTTAAATTCACAAAGCATTATTCACAGTTCAACAATCTATTGAAATTGTCCAAATGAAAAGTAAAATGCAACAATTGAACTCATTTACAGTTCACTAATTTCCATTCAAGTTGTTATATTTTCTCATTTAGCAAAGGTCATAAAAGACTTTGTCTCTTGGTGAAGACTAACCATCAGAACAAATCAAAATACAGGATCGCCTCTGTCAAGCTTCTAAGACGCTTAATTTAAATCATCACTTAATTTAATAATTTCTAGGTAGTTTTAGAACCTACATTTATTCTTCCAGATGTACATTCAACCAAATCTCTTATCTTTAGTATGAGCACTTCATTCAAATTGCCCTCTGAAAATAACAAATCTTTAATCATGATGAGGAAAGCTGTTTGAACCTTTCCTTCATATTACTGTATCTAACATTATTGTCAAATCACATCATTTTCCATATAAAAGAAAATAAAATCAAAAGAAAATAAAACAATTTAGTGATATGGTTTTAGCCCACTTAAAAACTTAAACTGAGAGCGAGAGGGAAAGAATTTTGAGGGAGAGATTGCACTCCTTCACACTGTTGTTACAGTTATTCCCTTTTTTTTCTTAGAAAATCACAATAACACATTTATGTAATTCTACAACAGTGAGAATAGTGATAAATGTAATTTAATAAAATGATATAATCAAATATATTTTATTATATTATCTGCTTTCAACCTTTGCCATTGTAAACCATCTTCAAGAAAACTTCTAGAATTTCTACTTCTCTTATCCCTTCCCTCCTCACGCAATAAAATTAATGCGCATTTGTATTCAGACCATTGAGAAATTTAAGTTTTCATTTTAAAACTCTCTTATGATTACTTTCTCCCTTTTCTTACTCTTTCTCAGGAGAAGGAACTTTCATTATGTCAAATAAACCAACATAAATCACCTTTTTAAATTAACAGAAAATAAATTGAAGATTTTAAACAAAATAAAATAGTAAAGTGGCACAATGGAAGTTCAGACATATATCTTGTGTTTTGCAATAATTGATCAGTGAAATACATTATGTCCTTTGAATTTCTTACAAGTCTCATTTTTATATCCTAATGTTATCATCCTTTAATAATATGATTTTTCAGTTATTATCGTCTTATACTTATCAGCATTTCATGATCAATTATTCAGTTAAATAGCAGAGACAGATGTCACTGTGCATAAACTGTATACCTCTAAAATTGTATTTTCATGGATTTAACTCAAAATAAAAATAGCTTACTAGAAATAGACACTTAATTAACACCTTGTAGTACTGATTAATCTTTTTCTTTAAAGTGAGGGTAGTCTTTGGAAAATTTAGGGAGTAAACAATCCAATATGTTACTCTTACTTTGCCAACAAATTAGCAATTAGATGCTGGATTTAAATTTAGACCCTCAGAACAATTTAGACATGGATATTGCACCCATGGATGGCATTTGGAGAATCAAACATCCAATTAGTCATATATGACTGAAATCAACTTATCAAGAGAAATTTGAATCCACAATTGAAATGTCAATTCAGTAATGATTACCAGCATTCATGATAGTAGGAGGGCCAATCATATAACAGCCCACATACTGTATTTCTCAGTCTTTTTCTTTTCTCCGGACTGTCTCCTGTAACATAAGCTTCTTCAATAAATCATCTGGCTCAGCAATCTGCAATGATAGAGACTGGTTCCAGAATGAGTTATTGAAATGACTTACACAATGCTGACAACAGAGAGAGTAAAACATAGTTAGCATCAATTTCACACAGAATAGACACATGAACATCAAATTATTCATGATATTCAATTTAATCTTAATGTTTTTCTATGAGTTTCACCCAGTACCAATTTCCAGTTTTTCCTTAGCATTATCAATATTTTTTCAATCAAATACACCACATATTGGGACTTATTTCAATTTTATCTAGCATGACTGGTCATAGAACAAACCCAAGAAAAACTTCTGAGTAAATTTGAAATGTAGAGAACATGCAATGATTTAAATCATTCTTAAATTTATTTTCTTTAATTCTAGTCTCAGTGACAACTTTCAGTGTACCCATGATCAACCAATGCCTACACTGTATATATAAAACAAGAAATAAAAGAAAAATGTCTAATCTTAAAAGAATCTGCTATCTCTTTTTTCTAAATTCGGGGCCCCCTGTGTTTGACTAGAGACATTATGAGAGACACCAGGGTCTTAACCCTCTCTGTTCACCTTACGATCAGGATGTCTCACTCAAATCTCTCCAGTCAGACTTTCCTAGCAAAAATAATAAACACTATCTGTCTTATTTTTGTTGGTTGATCAAGTTTACACCAATAAAGTTGCACAAACATATACATTGTTCTCCAGACATATTTAAACACATCAAAAATAAAACATATAATCCTGGGTTTAAATGTATATATAAAGACATTATAGTTTAATTTAATATTGTTAAAAATGTTATTCTTTCATATTGGACTAGACAGAACATAAAACAGACACATGAATGTGAAATTTTCACATTTAAGATTTACTTTTCATATTCCAGTTTCACAATCCTTCTTTTTAATTTCCCTTTCCCATTTTCTGTGGCTTTGATAACTACTGGTCTTATTACAAGAAAGACTATCCACATTCTATCTAAAGTATTTGGAGCTGACCTTTGGGAGCTGACCTTTGGGGTCACATAGGGAGGTATTTTTAAAAAGGGTCCTGTCATTTTACCCTCCTCTGCATGCCTCAGCTTTTCTGGCCTGCCTCATATTTCTCAGTGAATTTTAAACTTTCTGGATATATCTCTTACTACTTTATATTTTTCCTGTTTTTAGTTTTTACTCTTATCTTTTTATTTATTTTTTTACATTTTAATCTAAATGTCTTTCTAAATCATTTTCCTTATCTTCTTCTAATATATGAATTATTATACTCCATACATGAATACATTTCCTATATGTTTGTCAATTTACTTTTTAGGATCAGTTTTCATCTAGATTTTAGTTTTTATTTCTCCACTTGTTCCTTCTTCATTTTTACTTGGCATATAAAAATGAAAATTTATTTTAGCACCCTTAATTTAGATAAATCAATACATCTAGAGAATAAATTAATCTTTTATTTTTTAAATGTATTTCCTTCTACACTAATCTTCAACAGCAATATTTTGAAACAATTTTCCCAATTTCTTTCACCTTTACTTTTTAATACACAAAGTCAATTCACGTCACTTTATTATTTATTTATTTATTTTGCTTTCTCATTTCTTTGAGATTTTACACAGTGGATTTCTAGATTTTAGTATTTCCACTGGAGTTTTACCTTATGTGATATAACAACACTTATCTTAACTACACCTTTGTTTAAATTTCAATTACTTAGTTGACTTCAGTTTAATACACTGGACTCAAAGCTTTAATTCTTATTCTCATTATTTATTATTTTATTTTTTCCTTTGCCTTTTTTTTATTTTTCAAACTGATTTTAATTACTTTACAGTTGTTTAATTTTTTATTTCAATTTCAATTGTTTATTGTTACTTGTCCCTGTGCTTTAAAGGTTAAACTTTAAGCACAGATATCTCTTTTGACTTCACAAATTCTCTATATGAAGTTCACTTGTCTTCTGTGACTGACTAGTTCAGCGGTCTGGCATATTTTTCAGCTGCTAGTCTAAAAAAAAAAAACCTCAGAAGCTAAGAGTTAACTTTCTGTCTATGCAGCAAAGCTAAGTCTCTCTATCTTGTTCACACACCCACCAATATCTCTGGAATGTATAGATTCTCTGTATGAAGTCAAATACATTTCTATGCTACAGTCTAGTTTAGGAGTTATGCTCTAGCCCATTTCAATTAACAGCTGCTAGACTAAGAACAGCCAAGACTAAATGTTTTCCAGCCAGTTGTGAGTTAACTTTTTGATTTTTTTTTTTTTTCCTAATTTCGTTTTACATCTATATTAGCTCACTGTTTTTATTCATTTTCTTGTTGTTTGTTTATACTCTATTAAATGTATCTTTCTATCTATATATCTTTATCATTGGTTTTATCTCCACTTTACAACCAGACTATCTATTAGGTGCCTTTTCTGCCTGCAATTATCAGTTCTTTTCTGCCTCCATATAGTGATGGAAGGTTGAAAATAGCCCAAATATATTTTCTCTGCTGTAAATTGCATATATACACCTTACCATTTATGCAGCACAGGCTGATATTTTGGAACATTTTTAGTTTTCTATATGTTATCAACGAAATTTCCTTCCACAGTTTATCGAGACAGCTTTCATTTCCAACATTCATTCAACATATAACTGATACACTTTCTTTATTGAACAACTTTACTTCATCCGCCTTCGTCTCTTATTTATTTATTGGGCTCATATTACATCCACACAGTGTTCCTTTTATGGTCATTGACTATCACACATTCCGATTCCTCTGCCGGACTTATATTTTTATTCAGTCATACTCTCTCATATTAGTTCACTCTGAACACTCTTGAACCACAATTATTCTTACACGCACATAAACGTTACTAGGCCTTTATAAACACAGAGCTCTCAAAAACACACTAAATTTTGCAATTATTATTATTATTCCTATCTTAAGTACCCTGCAGGATTTATTTTATTTATTTACTTTTTAATCTTTTATTCAGTATTCTTATATTCATTTTTCCCAAGAACGTTATCCGCATTTATGCCAATGCAGACCTCTAATATTAATACTTTTCAAGAGTATTCTCTAATATTAATACTATTCAAGAGCATTCTCTAATATTAATACTATTCAAGAGCATTCTCTAATATTAATACTTTTCAAGAGCATTCTCTAATATTAATACTATTCAAGAGCATTCTCTAATATTAATACTATTCAGAGCATTCTCTAATATTAATACTTTTCAAGAGCATTCTCTAATATTAATACTATTCAAGAGCATTCTCTAATATTAATACTATTCAAGAGCATTCTCTAATATTAATACTATTCAAGAGCATTCTCTAATATTAATACTTTTCAAGAGCATTCTCTAATATTAATACTATTCAAGAGCATTCTCTAATATTAATACTTTTCAAGAGCATTCTCTAATATTAATACTATTCAAGAGCATTCTCTAATATTAATACTATTCAAGAGCATTCTCTAATATTAATACTTTTCAAGAGCATTCTCTAATATTAATACTATTCAAGAGCATTCTCTAATATTAATACTATTCAAGAGCATTCTCTAATATTAATACTATTCAAGAGCATTCTCTAATATTAATACTATTCAAGAGCATTCTCTAATATTAATACTATTCAAGAGCATTCTCTAATATTAATACTATTCAGAGCATTCTCTAATATTAATACTTTCAGAGCATTCTCTAATATTAATACTATTCAGGCATTCTCTAATATTAATACTATTCAGAGCATTCTCATAATACTTAAGACATTCTCTAATATTAATACTATTCAAGAGCATTCTCTAATATTAATACTTTTCAAGAGCATTCTCTAATATTAATACTATTCAAGAGCATTCTCTAATATTAATACTTTTCAAGAGCATTCTCTAATATTAATACTATTCAGAGCATTCTCTAATATTAATACTATTCAGAGCATTCTCTAATATTAATACTATTCAAGAGCATTCTCTAATATTAATACTTTTCAAGAGCATTCTCTAATATTAATACTATTCAGAGCATTCTCTAATATTAATACTATTCAGAGCATTCTCTAATATCTTATAATATATATTATTACTTCTTAAACTTTATCTGTCCCTATTTACTGCTATTACACCTACACCCTTACCAGCAAATAAAAACAGATCATTGCATGCAATTATTTCTTCTGGAATCAAAACCCTTTATTTAGTCTTATTTTCCTTTTTGGTTTAGAAGAGCTTTTTGAGCGTTCTTACCACCACAGGCAAACTGGCAAGCAACACAAACTTTTATAAGCAAAATCTGCTTACCTATTAATGGTGGCCACCTGTTTGTGTTTGCCTTCCCAGCCAGCCCGCGATGTAACGACTCTGCTCTCTTCTGTCGCTGTTCGGGCGCCAATTGTTGTAGTTTTTCATGCCAATTTTGTGAAAAATCACTCAGCATCTTTGGGGTTTTGATTTCAGAAGAATAGACTTTATTATCACACAATAAAGCCGAGTTGCCTACGGTGAAACCACAGTACCAACAACAACTGAAGCATCTCTGGTTTGGTTTTACTTAAATACATCTCCTCAAACAAGGTGGGGCTTACATGTATTATCCATCATGCTCTTCATTGACTCTGGTCTTGACCATATTAAGAAGTAACAGAATGTCCTTTGGAAGAGATCAATTCTCCCCCCTAAGTAATGCTATTTATGTTTCTGCACACAAAGTCAAATAGTCAAACCTATGTGAACACATATTCATCACGTCACAGGCCTTTACACACAGTAAACTGCATGTTTGCTCCTCAGACATAACTGTGGTATAAAACAACAATTTAACTTGATAAAAAATATACTACAGTAACTGGTGTGGCTTGGATACTTCCCCTCTCCATGCTACCTCAAAGGACCTTTCTGAGAGATAAGAGTTGAACCAGTCAAGCACAGTTCCAGTGATACCCAGTTTAGAGAGGGTGGAGAGTAGGATCTGATGGTTGACTGTGTCAAAGGCAGCAGAAAGGTCCAGCAGAATCAGAACGGATGATTTCGATTCAGCTGGACCTTTCTGCTGCCGTTGACTGTGTCAAAGGCAGCAGAAAGGTCCAGCAGAATCAGAACGGATGATTTCGATTCAGCTCTCGCCTGTCTCAGCGACTCGATGACAGACAGCAGGGCAGTCTCAGTGGAGTGTCCACTTTTGAAGCTCGACTGATTGTCATCCAGCAGCTTGTTCTGTGAGAGATAGGCGGAGATCTGATTGAAAACTGCCCTTTCAAGTGTTTTTGCCATGAATGGGATGAGAGAGACTGGTCTGTAGTGTTCTATCTGTGTGGGGTTAAGTGCAGGTTTTTTCAGCAGTGGGGTTACTCGAGCCTGCTTATATGTAGTGGGAAAAGTGCCTGCAAGAAGGGATGTGTTAATTATGTGTGTAAGTGCCAGTAGGATGGACGGAGAGATGGCCTGGAGAAGGTGTGATGGAATGGGGTCAAGGGAACAGGTTGTGGGGTGGTTGGAGAGGAGGAGTTTAGAGACCTCAGTGTCAGTTAAAGGAGAGAACATAGGGAAAGAAGGGTTGTATACAGGAGCCAGGTGTTTGGCAGGGTGTGGTGCTGTGAATAGCACATGTATGCACATGTATAGACGTGTTTAGCAAATATGCATGGGTACGTTGTATAAAGAACAAGACTGGATTGGCGGTGACCAATGCATTTAATTCAATACTACAAGAGGGTAGAATCCCTCAGAAAATTCAGACTGACAAGGGGAAGGAATTTTTTAACAAGCATTTCCAACAACTAACTAAAAAGCACCACATTTACCATTTCAGCACGGGGAGTGAATTGAAAGCAAGCGTTATTGAACGTTTTAATAGAACATTAAAAGGACGGATTTGGCGTTATTTAACAGCTATACAACAGTAGTTATCACAGAAGTATTAAAATGAGGCCTGTAGATGTCAACAAAGAAAATGAACCGGTCGTCTATGACAATTTGTATGGTAATGTGTGTAAGAAGACGCCTGTATTTAAATTCAAAATCGGCGACGTGGTTAGAATATCAAAGATGAGGGGTCCTTTTACCAAGGGTTATGAACAAAACTACACAGATGAGTTCTTCACTATAACCAAATGTATACCACGACAACCACCAGTCTACAAACTATCTGATTATGATGGCGACGTTATCGATGGATCATTTTATGAAGAGGAGTTACAAAAAATTATTGTGGCTAAGGACAAAGCTTTTAAAGTAGAATAGATATTAGACAAGAAGAAGCATGGTAAAAGATCCATGGTGCTCGTACGATGGGTGGGGTGGCCTCCGAAGTTTGACAGCTGGGTTACTGAAAAAGATGTTGTAGATCTACAAACCTCTTAAAGCATATAAAAATAAAACATTTGTTACCTGAGTTCATTTCTGCAGTAAACGGTCATGGGTGAAGCAGGGTTTTATGTTACATTGCCATGCAATGCTTCATTAGATCTTTACCCCGAAAACCGAATTTCAAATTACAGAACAAGATTAGCCAGACCTATAAACTTAAAAGGCCGTTGGGAGGTGGGTGTGGCTGAAATTGAATACCCTAGATCATGGTACTCTATTACTGATGATGATGTGAAAGTCCAATTCAGAGAGGTTATCGACGGAGTCATCCATCTTGAGAAGATAAAACTGAAAAGCGGTTATTATGACAAAGTTTTGATTGTAATTAAGGACCTAAATACTTTGCTACCTCGGCATTTACGTCTTGGCTACGATCATGTGAAAAACAAAGTGTTCATGATAGCGTCACCAGGAAGTTCCTTAACATTTCACGGTAAACTAGCCATTATTTTGGGGTTAATACCGAGGAAACCATTGGTATCTGTAAATGAGTATACTGGAAATGAACGCGTCGAAACCGGTTTTACGCCAGTGTACGCGCCACACCAAGCAGAGATAAATGGAGGGTTTTACACCATGTACATGTACACAGATATTATCGAATATCAATCTGTGGGTGATGCACATGTCCCGCTTTTGAGATGTGTACATATAACCGGATCGGATCGTGAAATAGTCAGTGTTGCATATGACAGAGTGCACTACGTGTCAGTGAATAAACATTCTATTGGAGAGATTTGTATTGAACTCAAAGACGACAGAAACAGCGAAGTGCCATTTTCTTATGGCAAAGTCGTCGTTAAACTACACTTCAGGCCTGTGAAACAACCGATCCTTTAAAAATGGTGTATTACAATCCGTACCAAATGGACCCCACTCATTATGTAAACTATTAAAGCTCAAGCAGGCGGTGGAATGCCGGGGTTTTCTGGGGGAGGGGTCATGTATGGGGCGGGGCTCCACTTCAGGCCTTTTCAGGGGTTTGTTTCGAATGGCTCTTCCGTTGTTAAAAAGAGGTTTCAGCATAGCCAAACCACACCTTAAAAACGCTGCTAAAAACATAGCCAGCGACGTTGTTACAAGAGCTATGACACATTCCTTTAATAATAATGATAAATCTCAAGACGGTTCGGGGTTAATGGTTATGTTACGTAAATGGAGGTCTAAACCACCTGGAATGAGGAGGGGGAGGAGCGGTCAGGCGGTAAAGAAAACCAGGAAACACCCTAAGAAAACCGCAGTTAGGCAACGAAAACGAAAGAGAGCTGTGAAGCGTTTTTCATCTGTTAAAACTATATTCTAAACCATGGCACTACTACACACCATGTCCGAAGAGTGTATTAAATCCGAACTGGATCTGTTTACAGTACCGATGACTCACCGTGCGTTCACATCAGAGGCGGCGAGAGCATCAAATCGACCGGAAGTCATTCATTTTCAATGACAGCCAGCGTCTCTCGCCAGCTAGAAACGGCGCAGCGAATCTTGGGCGGTGTGGGTGTCAGATGAAAGTTCAAGTGCAGTCAACATTATGGTAATGAGCTGTGACGCGGTTTGGCAGCAACCTATTGGAATATAGAAGTGCTCCGCTCTAGCGAAGTCTAGAGAACACAACAGTGTAAACTTTGGTTCCCCCCAAACATTAGTTCCAAAGATAAAATGGAGGAGAAACTAATTATTGCCGTGGCGGGTTTCCCAATAATATATGATCTGTCCCTGTTTACTTACAGGGATATAAAACAACCAAGACCACAGTTATTATTACAAATGCATTTTATTTTGATAACAAACAACTATAATTTCGATCGATTTCTTATTTTCACATTTTAAAGAGTTCATGAGGATATACGCTACTTGTGATAGGTCGGCAAAAAGTAAATGTTCGACATGTCTGGATGTTTAAATTGTGGCCCCTTTAAATATAGTTCACAAAACAAAGCATTCTGAACAAACATTGCCGCCTATTTCATCTACGTCAGAGCGTCCACGAGCGTCGAAGGCAGGGCAGCCAGAGCGACTTTTGACGCTCTCGCCGCTTCTGGTGTGAAAGTACGGTCAGACGGCTATTGAAAAAAACACATACATTGAAATACCTCCTCTATCTGCGATATTGGACAGCGCTCCATTGGAATTTTTCATAGCGGGGAATGGTGAAGATTATATAGATCTGAATAATACACTGCTTTACATGCGTGTTAAAATCACAAATCCGGACGGTTCAAATATCATAGATGGGGCTCCTGTTGGACTGGTCAATTATCCAGGAAACACTATTTTTTCACAGGTTGATGTATCGCTTGGTGATAGGTTAATTTCACAGAGTACAAACACTTACCCCTATCGATGTATTATAGAATGCCTTTTAAACTACGGTAAAGATACATTGGAAAGTGTTTTCTCAGCAGGTTTATTTTACAAAGATTCTGCTGGACATATGGATGCAGGCGATCTGGCAGGGGCTAACATTGGTCTGACAAAGAGGGCTGCCTTTAGCAACGAAAGTGCAGTAGTTGAGCTTTTATCACCAATACACAGTGATATTTTCTTTCAAGAAAAACTAATGCTTAATGGGGTGGACATTAAAATCCGTCTGACAAGAGGCAAAGATGAATTTTGTCTAATGAGGAGTGATGCTATAGCATACAAACTACGTATTTTGACAGCTTCTCTGTTTGTTAAAAAAGTATCTGTATCACCAGGAGTGAGACTGGGGCACGCTCAAGCACTACTCTCAACAACTGCCAAATACCCAATTGATAGGGTCTGCCTGAAAAATTTCTCCATACCAGCTGGAGGCCGTGTATCAAACCAGGAAAACCTGTTTTTAGGTACATTACCCAAATCTATCATATTGGGTATGGTCGATAATGATGCTTTACAGGGGCATACGATAAAAACCCTTTTGCATTTAAGCATTACGATCTGGAGTTTCTAGCTGTTTATGTGGATGGTCAGCAACACCCCGCCAAACCATTACAACCTGACTTTTACCAGCTTGCGCTTTCGTCTGGAAGACATCTAAAAAACCAAGCATTGGTAATCGACAGAGAAGATTTTCTGCAGGGTTATACACTTTATGGTTTTAACCTCACTCCAGAAGAAGAATGTAGCCAGCACATCTCTCTTGTTAAGTCTGGGAATATCAGACTAGAAGTACGTTTCAGACAACCGCTTCCAAGAACCATTAATCTGATTGTTTATGCTGTTTTTGACAACATCATTGAAGTTTCTAACCGAAGACAGGTGCTTGTTGACTACTATTAATTGAAAACATGAATACCATACAGCTTACAGCGGCTATAGACAGAATCACACAAAACACGCATTTTCTTGGAGTACTACCGTGTGATCATTTACCGAAGGACCCCTTAAGAACGTTACCTACGTCAACCATAATCAACACAGACCCTGCACATCTCCCCGGTGAACACTGGTTAGCAATTTACATAAATAAGGATGGTTCAGCATTTTTCTTTGACAGTTTCGGTAATAGTCCTGATTTTATTCGTTTTCCTGTATCAATCACTGCCTTTCTAAAAACGAATTCAACACGCATTCAATATTCAGCTAAACAAGTTCAGCATTTTATGTCTGACACATGTGGTCATCATTGTGTTTTCTTTCTATATCATATGATTCGAGGTTGTGCTTATGATGATGTTATGATGCTTTATAGCGATGATTTAATTAAAAATGATGAATATGTATCGCATTTTGTGAAAAAACTAAGGATAACTCATTGTAATAGTACTACATTTAAGTGTATGCAATGTGTGCAAATGGGATGAAACGTTTATGTTAAATACATGATTTGTAAATGTTTGCTTCTAATAAATAAAAAGAGCACAATGTCAAATGTACCAATGTCATAGCTTTATTTATTACCACATGATTAATTTGTACAAAATTGAATATACAATTATACAATATCAAAATGACAGCCATACGTTTTGATCAAGAGACGGTGATTTAAACGCTGATGCATCTGAATCCTTAGAAGAAGGTGTACTTAAATACATTCTTTTTACCATAGAGGGCGATGTAGACGGTTTGGTTTTAAATGAACTTATTACACGTCTAACCTTATGGTTTGGCACTGTTGAATAGGGGATGTTTAAAGTAGCAATTGCCTGCAAAAACTCCATCCATGAGGTCTACGGTCATCCCTAATATTATGCGGAGCCGTAATACTCTTTACAAGATCCATCACGTGCGACCCCTGTATAGTAATACCTTTAAATACAAACTCCCCCAAATCATTCCAAGATGACATTTCTTTGTCTTTAGACATTTTATCCATGATGTATCTTGCATTTTTCACACTTCTCAATGGGACATTTTTCAATACATCTGCCATAATATCTTCAACAGGGTTAACAGATTGCTCTTTGTGAGACTCATTGGGGGATGTTAATGCAAGCGTTAATGTGTTACTATCTCGATCACCCTGTTTAACTAGCGTTAAAAATCTTTGTAAAGCCGAGGTGTAAAGCTTAGCCTTCTGATGAGTATCCAAATTGTCTTTATTCAAAATATTTCTTATAGCAACATCCAGATCGTCTTCCACGGTTTGTTGAATAGACTCTCGGGTATTGGACATCTTCAGTTTATCTATTTGGTTTTGAGACACTAAAAACAACTTCTCAGCATACTCCATCTTCAACCTTGTTTAGCCGTTATCAGGCTTGTAATAAAGGGGACTGCTATGCTCAAAAGCAGAAGCAGAAATCCTCCGTTCTGGTTGATCAAGCGTTTTTTTCTGGACACATCAATCTTTTTATTGGCTATGTATTTAATTTCAGTCCTTCTCCTCTTCAACCGTTTGTGTTGCTGGTTTGTTAGTGGGATTGTGCCATAGAGTACATTAAATGCAATCTCACACAATGTTAAAATGAGCTCGTCAGATGCTGATTGCATAATAAGACGCATTTGCATTGGGGTCGCTTTAAATAGCATTTTTAACAGGGGGAGGTTTCTAGATAGTCTAGCGTTACCAAAATCACGGTTTTCTTTTTTGAATGTAAACTACTGGCTGGTTTGAAAGCAACCCCGTTCTTAGACGAAAACATTCAGGGGATTTTGCTTTATAGTCGATCATGAGGTATCCAAAAGTCTGGTTGGTAGCATCTTGATAGCATTCCATAAAATATTTTGTATTTCCAGGGTACATTTGTTTTCCCAACACATTTATCTGATTGTTATCACGAGGATTCTTAAACAATATTAAATCATTTGTATTCAAACTGATGGTTCTGCTGGATTTACCTTGGAAAAATAAATTCTGCACAATATAAATAGCGCTGAGGTTTCTATGGTGAACGTATTGAGTGAATAACTTTTCCACTTCAGAGTTTCCACTCGCCTCCTTCATCATGTCGTCAATTATCAATAGATTTGTTTTATTGACAGGTAATAAAACATCATCATTCAGAGATTGTGGTATTCCTTCCACAAATTTAATGTTATACAATTTATACAGTTCATCATACAGTGGTTGCCAGCAATCATAAATGTACACAATGTTTTCAATCTTTTTATAAATCATATTTACAGCATTTTCCAACAACAGTTTTACAAAATAAGACTTTCCAGAATTTGAAGGTCCACTTATTACACATGAAAAAGGATGTTGAAGTCTAATATCAAACCATCAACCTCCCGCACACTGCGGTGATTTAAAAAATGATCAGTAACCATATGGTAGAGTTGTATAATCAGGGAATAGCTGCCTCTTATTATACACCACTTGAAACTTTTTAACAACTGACTTGTTTTTCAAAGTGAAGTTCTTTTTATTCCTCACGATGTTGTCTGTGTAGGCTAGGATGTGTTTGGTGTCATGCGATTTTACATAACTGTTGTAGAGTATCCAGGTCAGCTTTGGGGAATGTACAATTAATTTTAAATGATCGTAATCAATGATTAATCATACGGTTTGAACCAGATAACAATACATACAAAAACGCCCCAAAAAGGGCTTATATAGTCCAAGAGTCTGCTTCAAATATATATAGATAATTAAACACAACGAATTATAATTAATTAGGAATATACATTATATGCAGACTGGCTATATTAATTTTAATAACACCCTAATGGAATTGACCCGTAGGCTACCGCAATCAGTCAGTTCGTCCAGCGAACCGCTTTGCTAAATACTCCTGATCAATTCTCTTGAAGGTTTATTCTTAGTTATAAGCTAACTCATCAAAGCACGTTAACTTACTTTGATAATATCAGCTCGTAGCTTTAGATCGCACATTAAAGAGGCCTTGTTTTATGACCAACAAACACAGACAACTAAGCGTATAATTGGGTTTAATACAAAGAACTAGGATATATCACTACACTTAAACAAACATTTAACATATAATAAACATAAAATAAACAGAGTAAACACAGTAAGGGAAAGTAAAGAATTATTAGAGGTACGGCAAACTTATTTCAACCATTAACCCTTTGGAGCCAGCACGGAAATTACACACTGTGATGCATTTGAATATCAATGGAATAATACTTGCACAATGGACCTTTGTGTCGCTGAACAAGACTGCGTGTTTATCGTGTCCTCGTGGCGTCAGTGAGATGGAGGATTTCTCTTGGTGTTTCCCCAAGCGTGGGTCTCGCGCGGAGAGTTCAAAGCGTCTTAGAGGGTAACTGTTGAAGAGTCGACGGTGTTCCGGAGGGTTGCAGAGCGTTCAGGGGAGTCCGAGGGAGGGGAAGAGAGAGAGTTGAAATGTTGTTCCGAAGGGGTCCAGAAGAACGGGGGAAGAGTGCAGAAGTGTAAGATGGCTTGAAGAGATCCAGAAGAAGTCCAAGGGGAAGAGGTAAGAGAGCGATTCCAATGCCGGGCCTGACTTTTAAAGGTAGGGAGGTCACACCTCCCTTGGGAGGGCTGACCCAATGAGATTCCTCCATTTTGGGCGCGAGATGATTCCTTTGACCGTCAAGGCTCATTTGCATGTTTTATTGACCGGGTCCGGCTTTGGCTTGAATAACTCAAAAGATGGTAAAAACATAGCAGAATGCAATTCTAAGGTGATCTTATATTTATATTCAGCTAGGACAAATCGTAAGGTTTAATTTGATACCAAGAAACGTGTATTTGGTACACTTAAAAGTGGATATACACACTTAGGCTATTAAATATAAGGCCTCAGAGTTTAAACTACACAACTAAGCAGTCTTACTAGTTTGATCTAACAGCAGACATACACAAACATACGGGATTGAACATATTTACTTAAAAATAAACATTTCTGGGTTTTACATGAAAGACACAACTTTTTGCCAACTTTTTCACGTGCCTGGCTCACATGGTACAGCACGGGTTTGGAGTGTCACATGGGAAAGGAGGTTTGTCAATAGTTCATTGTACTTCACAGACTAGCGGGCGCCATTTCAGTGATCTGACAGGGGTTCTTTGTCTTCAAAATCGATGAGTTAATGATTCCCATTCATACGCTACACTGTCAACAAGACAGATCAAAGTGTCTAATCTAATTGCCATAGAATTTTCGGCATTCAAAGTTATACCCTTTGCTTTCATACACACTTTACCTTTCACAGTGTGATATTCGTATGTTTTAGGCCCTCCTGAACAAAATTCTGTGATGTGATCATCATTGCCGATTTCGTCAGTCAGATCCCCTATATACGAACCCAGAGGAGGGTCCCAATCACCGTCTCTAGAGATAAAGATAATGCTGTCTGTGTCGCTATACAACAATCTGTCACCCAATTTATCCATAAGGCTATACAATTCTAACCGTGCATGTGCTGTTGTAAAGGCCCCCAGAAATATATTCACATCCCGTGTGTTGTACATGGCTCCATCGTCATGTTTGTACTGCACCAGCGCAATTTCATCAGACACGAATGTGAAATATTTAACGTCATACTGACAGCCAAATATGATGTGAGCAAAGTCTTCTGGGTCTTTCAAAAGTTTAGAAGTGGGTAGATTTTCTCTCATTGAAAAACGCCCCCACAGACTATTCAGCAACAATTTGTTGATAGATCTCTGAGCAGGGTTGTGACAGATCTTTGCAGGATCGAGTTTAATCCCTTCTTTTTTAAAGTAATCATCGATATAGGCTTTTTTGTCTGAATCGGTGACTACGTGAGAGGGGTAGTCTGAGGCCTCCTGTTTAAATTTCAGAAAGGTCTTTACATAATCGGAAAACAGTGTTTCTGATTTCTCTGCAAAGTGCCACACCTCTGAGACCTCCATTACAAGATACCCCTTCTCAATCGCCTTCAACAATCCAATGCTCACCAAGCAGCCTGAGATAGATCTCTCCTCATATGTATGCGTACAAGATGTAACATTGATTTGTTTCTCAACGCATGTTCTGCATAGAGGAAACATAAGTTTCCCTGCACACCTGTAAGGAAGGGGGTAGCATTGTGGCCTTAATAAGGCTGTAATAATTAATAATTTTCAAGGGGTTCAAAATCCTTGAAGATTATTTCAGGATGTCCAACAGGGTAGCTTTTTCGAGCCTGACAGTAAGGATAAAGACTCGTGAAATCAACATATCTGATCTTTTCATTTTCTGAAGTTTTGTGGTACAACTTGTAAGCATTTGTACGCCCCCCAAAGAGTGCATCACGCAGTTTCAGTCTCTCAGGTGCCGAATAAGTGGTCATAAACGCAATTACATGAGGGTCAGTTTGCTTAAGATTCTTCCATACACACTCATGCATCACCTAAACGTCTAAACAGTATGCGTTCTGCAAAACATCAATCTTTTCATTAAACTGCATCCTGAGCACTCCAAAAGGAATTTTTGACAGGGGGTTTACATAGTCAGGTCTGTAACGACACTCGTGACCGTGGTGAAAACATCCGGCAAATTCTAGAGCTTTTCGTACACCATCTTTTTCGTAATATCCATCAACAAAGTACCCTCCAAATTTCAACAAATTTAACCGTGATTTAGTGCGTGGTGAATGTCTACTTCACGTGTTTTTTTTCACATACTCAAGCCATTCAATAGAGATGTTAGAGAATGTCTTATACTGATTGACGTATGCATTATTATGCATCAGAGCCAGTGTATTTCTAGAGAGAAATTGCATCTTGAAAGTACCCATACAGCAACTAGCAAGAGTCACGTAGCTGAAAGGATCTACCTGCGTGCATCGTAGGAATTCATCTCTAAATTTAATGCATGCTTCACGTAATAAAACAACGTCATTCATGCAGTAGATGCCAATCTCTTTTTTGAAATCAAAGACTTCACCATCAACTGTTTCGTACCACTGATCAAATTTTGTCCTGGCACTATCTGTCATGGTTTTGAACCCGTAGTAGTTTTTCGCAGGGTATGGGCCTATATAAGCCTGATTTTCCTGTCTGTTGAAATAGTGAGGAAAGAAGCCTTTTTCTTTATTTTGCAAATTTAACGCAGATGGCATCTTAGACAGAGCCATGTGGAGGAATGAGTAAGAATCGATAAAACGTTGCCTAAAAGTCTCATCATACATGAAAATGGTTCTAAGTGTAATTTTTGTATCTCGGCTGTCTAAACCTCCAAACGAGTTGTCTCACACACCCCTCACCTCCAAATTCAAATGTCTCACCATCAAAAGTCATGGCACACACATTATTTGATATATGTTTACCATTATCACATCGTGTTTCAAAATCATAGAAAATGTAACGATCTGTATATTCCTTGGGTATGGTAGGCTGTATGAAACACTGGTGTAGGCCTTTGTGGCTTACATCATCCCCGCAATGTAAACATTTATCATTTGGACAGTTATGAGGTTTGGGGTTTTTGGCTGTATGGTAACGTTTACTGCATTTACGACAATATTTTGGGGGTACTATTTTATGAGCATTAAAACAGTATCTAGATCTGCAATAACGCAAACAGTCTTGACAGTGTATTATGCTTTTAGGATGCTTGTAGCACTCACTATCATTGCAAACAGAGCACACATATTTACAATCATGATTCTGTCTGATCGTATAACCTGTGTAACAGAAATCACACACATATGTAGATCCTATAAATGCTTTCAGGTTCTTTATCATGTAATAATGAGAGTCATGAATGTAAAGATATGCTGTTTTGGTGTGTGGTTCATCTGAAGTTTTATATTTTTCCAACTTTCCATCGGTTGACCTGTAAAAGACAACAATTTTTATGTCTAATGCACGTTCAAATTTTGCAATGTCTCCTAGACTTATTTTATCCCGAGGTGTGAAACCGCCAGCACTCTGAATGGATTCACCCCGTCTTTCTAAGTTGTCATGTGAAATCTGAGGGTCGAGAAAATATGCGAGGCATAATGAAAAACATAGGTTGTTTGACGTATTGACAGGACAGAATAAATGCATTCTTTTTCTTTCTTCTAATCACATCATCATGTGCTATATCAACCAGCTTCCTACGAGCACCACCGTTCCTACTTCTGGCTATGGATGCGTGTAACTGCAAACTGTCGTCGGCCATTACTTTCGCATTGCTCTGCATAATTTTTTCAAATTGTTCAACAAAAATGTGTTCGTTATAGCCATTGCTAGGTGATAATACACAGTTTACATCAGATTTCAGACTGGGGCCTCTCAGTGAAATATTAATAAAACTGGATTCACCGCCCATCTGTCTGGAAAATGACACCATCTCTGACAATGCATTGTGCACAGATGTACTGTATTCAGCAAGGTCTGTAGATATTAATTCCCTTAAATTTAGAGCTCTGTGTATCTCTATGCCGTTGAAACGCGGTCTTGGTACAATTGTGAACTCATTTACTACACCTCCGTTTCTAACCAATGCTTCAATATTATTCTGACTTAAACCCACATGGGGTTCATTCGTGTCTGATGAAATATTGCTTACACCACCAGTCTGTACTGCATCAACAATCAACTCAACCTCATTATTAGCATCCTCGTGCTTTTTTATGAACCAATGAACAAACAGAACTCAAACAAGATGACAAGGTGATAAACAGAAACCAATGGGAAACTAACGAGGGCAGGTGAAAACAATGAACAGCGAACACGAGGGCTAACAAGACGACTATGGAGCTACAAGGGTGACAAAAGTGAAAACTAAGGAACTACAAAAGTGACAAAAATGACAAACAAAGGGCAACAGTGAGACAAGACAAGGTATATATAACAGAGACCTCCCTCAAAGGATCGGATTCCAGACGATCCTAAATAATAAAAAAATAAAAAAATAAAAGGCACCAGGAGCAGACGGGCAGACCAGGGGGGGCACGAGAGCAAGAAGGCAGTCCAAGGGGGCACAAAGGGCAGACCGGCAGTCCAAGGGGGGTACAGAGGGGACTGGGTCAGGGGGCCTGGGAGGTGGCCACAGGACAGGGACCGGTTCAGGGGGCCTGGGAGCTGGCCACAGGGCAAGGATAGGTTCAGGAGGCCTGGGAGCTGGCCACAGGGCAAGGACAGGTTTGGGGGGCCTGGGAGTTAGTCGAAGGACAGGGGCCAGTCCTGGGGGCCAGGAAGTTGACCACGGTATGTGGATTGGCTTGGGGGACCTGGGAGGTGGCCGCAGGATAGGGACCGGTCCGGGGGGCGGAGCCGTAGAAGGCATAGCCGGGGGAGGCCTTGGAGCCGTGGGGGGCGGAGAAGCCGTGGGAGGCGGAGCTGAGGGAAGCCCTGGAGGCTCAGGAGGCGGAGCTGCGGGAGGCTCAGGAGGTGGAGCTGAAGGAGGTTCTGGAGGTTCAGAAGGCGGAGCTGAGGGAGGCTCAAGAGGCGGAGCTGAGGGAGGCTCTGGAGGCTCAGGGGGCGGAGCCATGGGAGGCTCAGGAGGAAGAGCCGTAGGAGGCTCGGGAGGCGGAGCCCAGGAAGGCTCGAGAGACTTGAGGGGCGGAGCCCTGGAAGGCTCGAGAGGCTTGAGAGGCGGAGTCCTGGAAGGCTCGAGAGGCTCGAGAGGCAGAGCCCTGGGAGGCTTGAGAGACTCGAGAGGCGGAGCCCTGGGAGGCTTGAGAGGCTGGAGGGGCGGAGCCCTGGAAGACTCGAGGGATTTGAGAGGCGGAGCCCTGGGAGGCTCGGGAGGAGGAGCTCTGGAAAGCTCGGAAGGCGGAGCTCTGGAAGACTCGGGAGGAGGAGCCCTGGAAGACTCGGGAGGAGGAGCCCTGGAAGACTCGGGAGGAGGAGCCCTGGAAGACTCGAGGGACTTGAGAGGCGGAGCCCTGGGATGCTTGGGAGGAGGAGCTCTGGAAAGCTCGGGAGGCGGAGCTCTGGAAGGCTCGGAAGGCGGAGCTCTGGAAGGCTCGGAAGGCGGAGCCCTGGAAGACTCGGAAGGCGGAGCCCTGGAAGACTCGAGGGACTTGAGAGGCGGAGCTCTGGGAAGCTCGGGAGGCGGAGCTCTGGGAACCTCGGGAGGAGGAGCCCTAGAAGGCTCGGGGGCCTCGAGAGACTGACGCCATAGGAGGATGAGCCGCGGACGGCGGGGCCGTGGCGGAGCCCAAGAAGGCTCTGGAGTCTCTGGGGACAGAGCCGTAGGAGGCTCGGAAGGCGGAGCTCTGGGAAGCTCGGGAGGAGGAGCCCTAGAAGGCTCGAGAGACTTGAGAGACTTGAGAGGCGGAGCCCTGGGAAACTCTGGAAGAGGCGCCCTAGAAGGCTCGGGGGCCTCGAGAGGCTGACGCCGTAGGAGGATGAGCTGCGGACGGAGTCCTGGAAGGCTCGAGAGGCTCGAGTGGCGGAGCCCTGGGAGGCTCGAGAGACTCGAGAGGCGGAGCCCTGGAAGGCTCAAGAGGCTCGATGGGCGGAGCCCTGGAAGGCTCGAGAGGCTTGAGAGGCGGAGCCCTGGAAGGCTCAAGAGGCGGAGCCCTGGGAGGCTCGAGAGGCTTGAGGGGCGGAGCCCTGGGAGGCTCGAGAGGCTGGAGGGGCAGAGCCCTGGAAGGCTCGGGAGGAGGGGCCCTGGAAGACTCGATGGATTTGAGAGGCGGAGCCCTGGGAGGCTCGGGAGGAGGAGCTCTGGAAAGCTCGGGAGGCGGAGCTCTGGAAAACTCGGGACGCTCGGAAGGCAGAGTTCTAGGAAGCTTGGAAGGCGGAGCTCCGGAAAGCTCGGAAGGCGGAGCACTGGACAGCTCGAGAGGCGGAGCTCTGGAAAGCTCAGAAGGCGGAGCTCTGGAAAGCTCGGAAGGATGTCAGGCCTAACACTACTCCACAAAACATACGAGACTGGGTAAATCCATTACATTATTCCCTCACTAGCCATCCAGCCCAAGTTCCATATTCACTACCTCAATCTCCACCCTGGCTGGTTGATCCTCCACCATCACCTCACCAATAATCCATGTATGCTCCTCGATCAGTGCAGCAGACTGAACCATGGCTTACACTACCTGAAATACCATACAGTCTGCTATGACCATCACCTTATGAGACTTTCCCCACGATGCTACCAGCTCAGGAGAAAGTCTATCTAGGCCCTAAGCCACGAATCCCCATGTTCATTCATCGTGACCCATCAGAGTTCACCAGGCTTAAGATGTCATTAGATAATCTACTGCCAGCTGATGCCACAGAGCTCTTTAAATACCAAATATTGGTAGACCACCTTAAATTAGAGGAAGCTTCGCTCATTGCTGACTCTTACATGAACTCTGCCATACCATACTCTGACACAATGACAGCCTTAAATGAGAGGTTTGGTCAGCCACATCAGCTAGCCCTCAAAAGAATTGCACAAGTCATGGATGCTCCTGACATTAGGCGAGGGGATCATGAGGCATTTCAAAGGTTTGCACTGCAGATCAGAGCTCTTGTTGGTATGCTGGAAACCCTTGGCATAGAGTGAGAAGTGGAGTTAAAGTGTGGCTTTCATGTCGCTCGACTGCTTGGCAAACTACCACCAGTGTTGCGTGCAGACTTCCGTAGACACTTATACTACTGCTCTGAATCAGTGTATACATTACCTGATTTCTCTAAGTGGCTTCAGTACGAAGCATGGTGCCAAGGCCATACTGAACCACCTACCAAAAGGAATACTGAGAGCCAGGCGAGGCCAGCTCACCCAAGGCCAAACTCTGGATACATATGCTGTTCTCGACGATGGTTCAGAAAGGACCATACTTATGTGTGAGGCAGCAAATAAGCTTGGTCTGTGTGGAATTCCTGAGGAACTGGCATTGAGAACAATCAGGCAAGAAACTAAAGTACTTAAAGGAGCATCTGTCTCTTTCAGCATCTCCCCTGCCTCACAGCCAAATCGGAACTACCATATTAGCGGGCCGTTTACTGCACAGCATCTGGGATTAGCTGATCATTCCTACCCACTAGCCACCTTACAGAAAAGGTACAAGTACCTCAGAGGCTTACCACTTGAGCCCTTTGATCGAGTTTCCCCTCTTCTTCTCATTGGAGCTGATCAGCCCCATTTGATCACTCCAATAGAACCAGTACTTCTGGGACCACCAGGAGGACCGGTCGCTATACGGACTAGATTGGGGTGGACATTACAGCGCCCTGCCAGAGCAAAACCATTTGTGTTGAGCATAACATGGTCCAACACTACGCCACACCTCTGCTATGGAAAAGAAATGATTCCTTTTTCCATGCAAATAAAGATGCTGTCATGCCAAGCCTCAGATGTATAGAGAAACGGCTCGCTAAAGATGATGATAAAGCCTCAGCATATACAACAGAGATGATCAAACTTGAGTTGGCAGGCTCAGTGCGTAAGCTGACTATGGAAGAATCTGTGCAGAGTGAGAAATCATGGTTCATTCCCCATCATTTGGTGCAACACAATGGAAAGAACCGCCTAGTATTCAATTGTTCTTACCAGTTTCAGGGCCGCAACCTCAACGAATCTCTTCTTCCTGGGCCTACCCTTGGTCCTTCGCTCCTAGGGGTCCTGCTTCGCTTTGAGAGCATGCCATCGCTATAAGTGGGGACATAAAGGC
The DNA here is from genome assembly GCF_025860055.1 of Xyrauchen texanus. Classification (NCBI taxonomy): domain Eukaryota; kingdom Metazoa; phylum Chordata; class Actinopteri; order Cypriniformes; family Catostomidae; genus Xyrauchen; species Xyrauchen texanus. Next base: position 5,850,977 of record NC_068281.1, read on the forward strand.
AATGTTCCACCAAGTATGTCTTCTAACTGAGGATAAGCCCCTTCTTCGGTTTGTGTGGCGAAACCTCTGCTGTGATGTGCCACCTGATGTTTATGAGTGGCAGGTTCTGCCATTTGGTACTACATGTTCTCCTTGTTGTGCCACATTTGCTCTCCAGAAGCATGTCCATGATCACAGCAAAAAGGGAGATAATGTCAGGAACTCAGTTGACAGGTGTTTCTACATGGACAACTGTTTACAAAGCCTACCATCAAAAGCTGAAGCCAAGGAACTACTCGATAAATTACGAGTTCTGTTAGCATCAGGGGGCTTTGAGATCCGCCAGTGGGCCAGCAATGTCCCAGACATCCTCAGCCATCTTCCTCAAGAAGCCCGCTCAGATAACGCTGAACTGTGGCTCACTCAAATCTCACCTGACTTTCAGGAGTCTACACTGGGACTAAGATGGCACTGTCCTACTGATACCATTGGTCCATTCAAGGTCTTTGTGGGAACCAGGATAGATGAAATCCAAGATCTCACAGATCAACAGGCTTGAAGGTATGTGAACTCATCCACAAACCCGGCAGATGATCTGACGAGGAGCAAAACATTGGCGAAATTGGCCCAGCCAAATAGGTGGTGTTAGGGTCCATCCTTCTTGTTTCGACCCCCTTATGAGTGGGCAGAAGCAGTGCCAGGTGAAGAATATTCTACAGAGCTACGTCCATTGAGTCTGTCATTTCTTTCTTCCCTCAGCTGAGCCGTATCGAGACGGGGATTGCAGATCAACAAAATAAATTAAATACATTGGATAACAAAATTATCGAACAGTTTGGGGGCTCGTCTGGGATCTATCCAGACAGGTAAGACTGATTTAAGTATCAGGTATTACTGTCTGATGAGAGATTGAATAAAACTTAGTTTAATTTGGCTCGATATTAACTCTGTTAACAACTCTGCTCAGGGGCCTCTTCTAAGAAATGATATTGCCCTATTATGAAATAGGAAGGAGGGTTTTGCTCTATTATAATATAGGGAAAACCCCACGACCGCAGCAGTTTTAAGGATATCCTTATTCTGGTATGAATAGGAAGAGGGCGGTAATTGTCCTAAGGAAAAGACGGAGACAATTTGATCTGCATTATTGTTCTGCATGAACCGTGTCGATCGGGAAATTGTTTGTATTATTATTATTATTAAAAGGGTGACATTATGGGACAGGAAATAAGTCACCCGTTATCGAAGTAAACTCCAAAATAATGGATGTTTTGCAATTAATATGATTATAATACTGAGCCATATATCAGCAATTTGGCTGGGTGGTCAGAGAAAGGAGAAAGGAAAAAGGAAGAAAAAAAAGGAAAAAAAAAAGGAAAAAAAATTAATTAGATCAATTCATGAGCGAATCAAATCTATGGTTAAAAAGGGTGAAAGGACCCTCAGTGGGATTATATATACATAAATGAGTCATATGAGGTGTGGAAGAAAATAAAACTATTCTGGGACATAGGTCCTGAACAAAAAGAGACTAATCAAATGCATGCAGCGGTCTCTGTTTCAAAACAAGCCGCCTAAATATGATATTGCCGTGAACAAAGCTTTAACCCCTAGCTCCCCAAAGACACCATGCGCACTGTTGTATCCCAATTTAACACAATTAAAGGGTAACTCATTCGCTGCAGCTTCAGCCATATTCGATTCAGATTCAAAGAAAGATACGAGCGAGGGTACAACAGCTGCAATTCCTTGTATCAAGAGCCCAGACGGATATAAAATAGTTTCACTAACATTGTCAGAGACGCTGGCTATATGCAAAGAATTACTATATATAAACCGCATACCTTTATCATCGAAACTGGCGCATCTAAATGTTCATTAACAGCGCATTGCTATGTGGGCTCTATTACGGGACGCACTCTAAACTCTGTGGGAATTAATGGCATTCCTGTGAAGTGTAATATGACACCAAAATTACCCGTAACATCTCCAGATAACACAAACATGTTTAAAATGCATGGTTTTGTCTGACTCTCCGTTCTGCCTACTGGTCTGTGATCCGATGCATAAAATTGGGGCAAAAATTACTTTTGATTCTAACTCATTACAATTACTGTTTCCCTCAGTATATTTTCAGTCTGTGTATTCAGGACATTACGGAGAAGTTTGCAGCTCAACGTCTGACAACACTTCTGCTGCGAAACAGGAAATGCTCAACGTCGACCCAGAGCTATGGGCCGCCCATAAAGATGAGGCGGGCCTTATTGACGTAAGACCATATGTTGCCAAACTCTCTTTAACTTACCAGTATACTGCAAACAGTATCCACTTTCCAAAGAACAAGGCATTGGCCCAATAATACAGCAATAATACATGACGATTAACACAAGATTTGAAAATTAATGACATTGTCACCAGTGGTGCCGGATGTGTGCACTACTATTAACTAAATTCCAGCAGACCACACTCATTTTACTATTATTAATTTGTGTTAATTCAGTGTCAGTTATGCCCATTACACAGCCGCTGCTCGCATTCACATATGGAGGCCAAAAGTAACAGAATTTAGAGACTCGCCTGCTGTGTTCTCTGCTGTAGTGCACGCTACTTTGAAGGACACCAAGCTGCCACCTGTCTATTGCAATATACTGACGACATTCTGCTTTCCAGCCCGGACATCAAGTCATGCACAATCGCTTCAACTATTGTTTGCAATACATTAGCGAAGGCTGGCTTCAAGACATCAAAAGAAAAGATGCTATGGGTGAAAATGAACTATCAATCTGGGTCATGAACTACAGAAAGGAACAGTACGTCTCTCCACAGACAGTGAAGATGATTAATACCTTCCAACACCCTAAAACAAAGGCTCAAATGCAAAGTTTCTTGGGCTTAGTGAACTATTGTCGAGTATGGGTGCCAAACTGCTCCTTATATGACAAAATCCTGAGAGAAGCAACACTCTCAAGGGCTGAGGAACCTATCAAGTGGACTGCTGAAATGGACATTGCTACCAAATCATGATGAACCCTTTCATCTGTACGTGCACGAGGCGGCAGGCACAGCAGCAGCGATCCTCGCTCAGTCCCCTGGCGGAACATATAGGCCAGTGGCGTACTTGTCAAAATTTTAGAGACAGTCGCCAAAGGCCTCCCTGCATGTTTGTGAGCAGTGACTGCTGTGGCGTTGATGGTACAACATGCAGAACGTATTGTTCTCTCACAACCATTAGTTGTGCACACCTCTCACCAGGTAGGAACTATCATGCACAACATTACCACATGACAGCACAACATTAATCGGGGTATGAAATAATTTTATTGGCTACTGCTAATCTGACCATTAAACCAACCTCCGATGTACACGCCACGACTTTATCATTACAAATTACTAACTCATGGTGAATTTTCTAACGACACACATGATTACTTCAATCGCCTAAAAACATGTACTTTAAGCAGGCCGGATGTTTCATCATCCGCCCTGGAGGAGGGGAAACATTGGTACATTGATGGGTCCTGTTTGGTTATGCTGTAATGGAACTTCCGAATCGAATTATTGAAGCTTATTCACCCATATAAATCTGCACAAGCTGCTGAGTTGTTTGCGTTGATCAGAGCATGCCATTTGGCTAAAGGTAAATCAATAGATATATACACAGACTCGAAGTATGCTGATGAGGTAGCAAAGTGGGCTGCAAGGGAAGTTATGGTAAGCCCAGAGCTGAATCAAGCTGAAGAGACTTTTTCCATGATACAATCAACACTGGTAAAAGACAATGACATTAAATTGTTATAGGTAAATCCATCTGAATCTGACAACATTGGGCCTCAAATTAAGTGAAATCAAACTTATTGCATAAATGGGATAGAGTCTTGTATAATCAGGCCAGGAACACACTGAATAAGGAAATCAGGGTGGCTAAAAGAAGCTACTCTGAGAAGCTGAAAAGCAAGTTTTCAGCTAACGACCCTGCATCAGTGTGGAGTGGCCTGAAACAACTTACTAATTACAGGACTCCTACCCCCAACCCTGTGGCGGACTAACGACTGGCTGACGACCTGAATGTGTTTTACTGCAGATTTGAAAGGCCCGATTTCACACCCCACATGCACTCGGACCTTCATTTCACACAACCATTAACACCTCCTGCAACCCCCCTCCTGCTACACTACCTGCACTCAAGATCTGTGAGGACGATGTGTGCCGTGTCTTTCGGAAGCAAAGGTCAAGGAAGGCTGCAGGACCAGATGGCATCTCACCAGCTTGCCTTCGTTCCTGTGCTAACCAACTGGCCCCCATCTTCACTCAGATCTTCAATAGATCACTGGAGCAGTGTGAAGTCCCATGCTGCTTCAAACGCTCAGTTATTATCCCCGTCCCTAAGAAACCTAAAATCACAGGACTTAATGACTACAGACCTGTCGCCCTGACATCTGTGGTCATGAAGTCATTTGAGAGACTGGTGTTGGCCCACCTGAAGGACATCACTGGACCCTTTCTGGACCCCCTTCAATTTGCTTATCGAGCAAACAGGTCTGTGGATGATGCAGTCAACATGGGTTTGCATCATATCCTGCAACATCTGGACAGACCGGGGACATACGTAAGGATCCTTTTGTGGACTTCAGCTCGGCTTTCAACACAATCATACCAGATATACTCCGGACTAAGTTAAACCAACTCCCTGTTCCCACCTCTACCTGTCAGTGGATTACCAGCTTTCTGACGGACAGGCAGCAGCTTGTGAGGCAGGGAAAATTCACTTCCACCACCTGTACCATCAGCACTGGTGCCCCCAGGGATGTGTGCTCTCCCCACTACTCTTCTCCCTGTACACCAATGACTGCACCACCAAGGACCCCTCTGTCAGGCTCCTGAAGTTTGCAGACGACACCACTGTCATCGGCCTCATCCGAGATGATGACGAGTCTGCATATAGAAAGGAGGTTGAACGGCTGGCTTTCTGGTGCAGTCAAAACAACCTGGAGCTGAACACGCTCAAAACAGTGGAGATGATTGTGGACTTTAGGAGGAACACCCCAACATTGTCCGCCCTCACCATTCTAAACAGCACTGTGGTAGCAGTGGAGTCATTCAGGTTCCTGGGCACTACCATCTCACAGGACCTGAAGTGGGAGATACACATCGACTCCATTGTGAAAAAGGCCCAGCAGAGGTTGTACTTCCTTCGCCAGCTGAGGAAGTTCAACCTGCCACCAGTGCTGCTGAAACAGTTCTACTCAGCAGTCATTTAGTCTGTCCTCTGCACTTCAATAACTGTCTGGTTTGGTGCAGCTACGAAATCAGACATCAGAAGACTACAAAGGACAGTTCGGTCTGCTGAGAGGATTATTGGTTGCCCCCTGCCCCCCCCTTCGAGAACTACACACTTCCAGAGTGAGGAAAAAGGCTGGTAAAATCACTCTGGACCCCACTCACCCTGCCCACTACCTTTTTGAACTGTTGCCTTCTGGCCGGCGCTTCAGAGCTCTATATGCCCGTTCAGTATCAACACAACACCAAGGAGTCACAAGTGTAATTCCAATTCCTAGAAATAATGTATGATGGTTTATGTTTTATGGTAATGTTACAGGAAGATGTTTCTTTTATGAAGGTACGGGTACGTGAAGATATGGGTAAACACCCGGAAACGAAGGTACATAGAAGGTGATGCCTCAAGTGACCCTGAAGTATATTTAGACAGTGTTGGACAGCCAAGAGGTATTAAATGTTTGGATTAACTCTTGGCTAAAGATGGAGGAGGAATATGTAAAATATTTGGTGACAAATGCTATACATACATCCTGGGTCACATTGATGATGATGGTGAATTCACGAAGGTATGAAAGGAAATGGATAAGTTGAATAAAGAATTAGCTGATAACATCAGGGAATATGGGGTCATTTTTCAATGTGTTTGGGTGGTTCGCACCATGGATGTTTTCCATTATATCAATTGATGTATGCATTATACTTATGTTATTATATGGCCCATGTTTTCTACAATTACTAATGCAAAAGATGAATGTGATGATAAACAGGCATAATATCGCCATGCTCCATTATATGCGTGTACCTAATACTGAAGTTGGTTGAGAAGGCTACGTGATCCTTTCAGGATCAAAGTGGGCATTGTGGAATAATGAATGCTTCTCAACAACTTCTCTGGTGATGTAATGTGGAATAATGAAGGCCTCTTTTAAACTTCTTTTGTTGGGGGTATCTGCAGCTGCTTCCTGTTCTAAAGATGTTCTAATGAATCTGTTTTTTCTCTCTACTCTCACGTTTCACACGTAGTTCAAACATGTATGTCACCCCCATATAAGGTAAAGAACTATTTCATTGGTGAGGGTCCAGTGGAATGTGGTTTTTCTGGACCATAACAGAATGCTGAATCAATAGAAGGTTTTTGATACCATTGAGTGTCATTTCTTTCTTCCCTCAGCTGAGCCGTATCGAGACGGGGATTGCAGATCAAAAAAATAAATTAAATACATTGGATAACAAAATTATCGAACAAATATACACATAGAAATGAAGAAAATATAGAAAAATCGAATCGTTTGTGAAATCTCACGCTAACTCGTGCGTGCATGTTCAGCTGGCTTCTTTGTCTGACTTCGATATAAATCGACTCACTCAACATACCACAGAGTTAACCGCCCTCTAGTGGTTAATCATAATATTGCACCAAAGATACAGGAGTTTCTTTGTGGTATACAAATCAAAAGCAGTTACAAATAAATTTACTTCAGGACTAAAATAAAGGGGAAATAAAATATTAATGTACAATTCAAAGTATTTTGTTCATAGATTTAATCGAGATATATGCTGAGTCATGCACTCCCGTATTGTTTACAAATAATTAATAGCATTGTGAAATGATTATTTAAGTTATTTCAGTGTGATTCATATGCTATGTTAATACGGAAACTGATCTTCCGTTAGTTGTTTTATACGCATTCATATTTAGAAGAATGGTGATTTATCATTTATAACTTATCTATTCATGTTGTTAATATGGAGCCTGGCATGACGTTAAACTTGTAACAATCTATAAATAAGGTTCCTTTATACATGTAACATCTATTATTGTTTGTTTATTTGCAGCCACACACATACATACTCCTAAAACCTATTATAGACTTCAATATAAGCTGAGCTGCAACCACTATGTCCAACTCTGTGTCTGAACTATGTCAAAGTGACATCATTGCAGTCTAATGTATGTCTGTGCTGTCAACCAAACTGTTCAGTAAAGTGTTTGAACCGATTACTGCCTCCTGTCTGCGTTCTGACCGACGCCCCAGGGCAAGAACTAAAGCCTCCTAAGCGCCTGTGGTCCTTTCTCTCAAATAGACGTAAATAATATGCAAAAGAATTTAAGGGACAATAGTATATTTATCTCTTTATTTATAATGACACTAAGCAAAATCAACCTTGTCTCACTGAAAGAACGTTACTCTATTTAAATTTTTACAAACTGACTTTTACGTGCCGTTTTCTTTGTTTCACTGCAGGTGAAATGAACACTAGAGGCGCTACAACAACTGTTTGGTTTATTCATTGTCACACAAATCACGAATACAATCACTGATTTTGAGTTTATAAAAACGTATTTTGCACTCTATTACTCACCCCCGCTATATTATGATATCAAAACACTTTTACATTAACGTAAAACGTTTACACGTTTATTACAGACCTACCTACATATACACACACTTATTTCTTTGTCTTAGATTGCTTGGTAGGTTACCTGATAGAGTGTTGGACGTTGGGTTTGACGGACGTGGTTCGACTTCACCAAAAGACACTCAAAAGTGAAAGTGCTATAGAAGCGACACAAAAAGTGTCTTTTGTTATTATTTGTAATTTGCATTTAAAACACTATCGGTTGGGTTTGGTGTTGGATATTTGTAAAACTTTCTTTTATCTTTCCAGACACTATTGGTTAGGTTTAGGATAAAGTTTTAGTTATTAAAACCTTCATCTAAAATTCACCTTAAAAAACTTGTCCGATTACAACCACATTTCGCTCATTTTTGGCATCCCCCACTGGACATTTAACTTGAAAACTGCAGTCAAATGTGTAATGAAGCACGTATTTCAGTTTTGCAAAAGAGTTGCAATGCTCCCATACAGTTTATGAGACCAGGCTGACATTTTCTTTCAATTGATTTTGGGGTGCTCTTATGTGTTTCTGATACTCACAGTAAGTTTAGTACACCTGTGGGCATGAACATGTATTAGAGATACACCATGAAAGCATGTGATCCTAAATGCTTTTATATTCACAGACGATGGACTCATGGCTTTGGAGTAATGGTAAACCAATGAATTACAAACTTTGGGCCCCTGAACAACCCAATAATTATTTAGGTTTTGAGCACTGCATTGAGATGAACTTTGGAGGTAACTACTTTGAAAACTTAAAACTGTAATTGTATGGGTAGAAAAATAAGAGGGCTTGGTGATGTCAGTCAAAAAGGAAGTTTGTTTCAGAGGCAGTGGATTTATTTTGATTAAATATTATCTTTGGAATAATGTGCATGTATTGTTATTTTAGTGTTAACAGGAAAACAATGTGTATTAAGATTCAGTAATAGAGTGAATTTAGATTTTATGTTGACTTTAAAGTCATACTAGAGTCAATATAACAACCTTGAGGGGTTACTTTGGCAATTGATACTGACATAAAATAAGCCTGGTCATGATTTATTTGACTGATTTGGGAGTGTTGTCATCATACATGTAAACATTATATATTAATATTTCTCCATTCACCTTCTTATGTAATTATAAGCATCATGAAGCTTCACAATATTTACATGATTAAAAAAATATTTTCAAAAGGCAACTGGAATGATTTGAACTGTTTTGAGAAGATGCCTTTTGTGTGTGGCAAAAACTGAACATCAGCCTCACCTTTTGTCTCACTTTAAATGTTACACCATTTAAATGTTAACTGTTCAGAAGAGCTCAATAAATGTCAAGCAAATTGCATAAAGTTTTTTCTTCTTCTTCTGAGAATCTGTCTTGCAGCACAAATAAGTCAGGCAGTCTTGTTTCTTCAACCTGCAAGTAAGATCGCCAAATATCTCATGGCTATCTATCAAGCAGTGGTAACAGTCACTGCAAAACAGAAAAAACTAAAAACTAATAATTTTTGTCTTGTTTTCAAGTAAAAATATCTAAACATTCTTAAAACTGGCCAAATTGCATTAGATATTTTTTCTCGTTTTCAAATAAATCTAACTATATTTAATGAAGTTTATGATTAAAACAAGAAAAAACAATTTTCCAATTGGCAGGGTTGTGGAGTAACAGGATTACATATTTAAAATACAAAATACAAGTAACTGTAATCATCTAAAGTTACAATTTAAATAATTGGTAATTAGAATACAGTTACAATCAAACAGTATTTTGATTACTGAACAGATTACTTTGCATTTTATTGTAATTTGTTTAATTTCATATTTAGTCCTTTCAGATGGAAAACATTTATACATATAAATGATGTGATCCAAAATGCATTTGAACAGCGGTGAAACACTTTCTTATGATGTGTTACATTCATACGAGCAGACAGAGAAGTAAGTTTGGAGCAGAAGAAATAGAAATAAACCTTGAGTAAATTGTCAGCTTTAAACTAAGCTAAAATTACATTTCTAGCCATTTTACATGAACATGATACCAGACACAATCATATTTGTTTCATCAAGAAAATTCAGATTAGATCACAATTTCTTTTTTTTTATGTACTATTTCTTTTTTTCTATTGTACTACGATTAACTGAATTATGAATGTTATTCAATATGTTACTGTGGCAGGGCGGAGGCATAATTAGCCTAATACGGGACCGGGTGCGTCGGATCACGACCCGGCCCCTCCCTCCGCCCTGCCACAGTTACATTTTTAATCATTAATTTATTGATTTAATTATCATTTACTCAGTTTGATAATCAAGGTGCAGAACAATGGAAAAATACAGCTTAGAGAGTCACAGTCTCTCTCTGTGTCTCCTTGTAAGGCCCTTTCTGTAAATGCTTTTTATAGACTAGAATCAGATAATGCATGAGTTGATACAGACAATATGTGGAATACGGAGTATTGGGATGAATCAGGATGCAAGCGTCAGGAGGAATAGGGAGTCTCAAGGATAATAAAAACACTTGTGGCAGCACACACACTTCTCCTCGCAGGGATGTGTTGTGTGTGACCAATAAACTGAAATAAGGGAAATCGTTTAATATACTAATAAAATTATTGCAGAAAGTAATTATTGTTAGTTAATATACAGTAAAATGTGTAACCATGAAGTGATTACAGTGTGGTTTATGCATATAAAATGAAATAGTTATGCTTTTGCCACCACTGAAGTAAGTTAAACCAGGATGCGCTGTGCTGCTTGTGCTGTGTGGTACAAAGTGAATGTGTGCAGCCTGCCACTCATCATGAGAAGCTACCTTCAAAGATGCTCAGGCAGCTTTGTCAGGCCAAAGAGGATACTTACAGAAGAGGGGATAATATATTGGCTAATAGAAATAATTCTGAAAAGCTGAAAAAAAATCAGCTAATAACCCTGCATCAGTATGAAGAGGCCTGAAAGACTTTACAAACAACAAGACACCATCCCCCAACATTGTAGGGAATCAACAACAGGCTAACAACCTGAACGTGTTTTACTGTAGATTTGAAAAGCCCATTCACACAATCCACACCTTCTCCGACCTTCACAGCACACAAACATTTATACCACCTGCCAACACCCTCCTCCTGCTACTCAACATGTACTTAAGATCTGTGAAGATGATGTTTGCTGGGTCTTCCGGAAAGCGAAGATCATGTTTCACCCACTTGGTTAAATCCTGTGCTGACCAGCTTGCCCCCATCTTCACACAGATCTTCAAGAACTTCATTGTGAAGTTCACTGATGCTTCGAAACGCTCTACAATCATCCCCGTCCCAAAGATTGGGATTTAAGAGATCAAAGGACTTAAATACTATGGACCCGTCACACTGACGTCTGTGGTCATGAAGTCATTTGAGAGAAGGACATCACTGAACCATTTCTGGATCCCCTTCAATTTGCTTATAAAGCAAACAGGTCTGTGGATGATGCTGTCAATATGGGACTGCATTACATACTTCAACATCTAGACAGACCAGGAACTTATGCAAGAATACTATTTGTTGACTTCAGTTTGGCTTTTAACACCATCAACCCTGCTCTCTTATGGACTAAATTATCCCAGCTCTCTGTTCCCAGCTCTATCTGTCAGGTCCAATTTAAATCACGCCATGCGCTGAGCCGTGTACATGTTCTGCTGACACAGGAGCGGGCAGGTATTTTACGTGCACAGGCGACCAGCTGTGTCAGACTGCACGTACCCTTCCCCAATGCCCCAAAAAAGTTGTCAGAATCCTTCTGGTTACCCTAGACAGAGGAACAAGGCGACGCTTGCCAACCTGGGAACGGGCCGAGCCTGGCTGGGCCTCTTTTCTCTCTATGTTTCTCCGCGTAGAGCAAGAAACGGCCGGGCCCTTACACGCATCGAGGGAAGGGGTTCTTACACAGTTTCCTATTCTTTCAGGGGGAAAAAGACCCTACGGAGACCACACCTGCCCGGCAGGGGAGGTAAGAGTGTGATAGGCCAATGAAATGTCACCCACTACCCAGTGGGAAAGCCTCTGTTTGGAGACAGCGTTCCCTTTCCACTGTCCGCCAAAGCAGACAAAGAGCTGCTCAGAACATCTAGAGCTCTGCGTGCGGTCCAAATAGGTACGCAAAGCACGTACAGGATACAGCAACGAAGGGACTGGGTCTGCCTCATCCCGGGGCAGAGCTTGCAGGTTCACTACCTGGTCTCTAAAGGGCGCGGTAGGAACCTTGGTCACGTAGCCCGGTCGCGGTCTTAGGATCACTGAGGGGCTGTCGCGAGGAGTACGAGGTCCGAGAACCAGGCCCAGTTGGGCCAGTAAGGAGCCACTAGGGTGACTTGCTCCTCATCCTCCCTGACCTTGCACAGCACCTGTGCAAGAAGGCTCACTGGGGGAAATGCGTACTTGCGCAGCCCTGAGGGCCAGCTGTGTGCCAGTGCGTCTGCCCCGAGGGGAGCCTCTGTTTGGGCATACCAGAGCGGGCAGTGGGAGGTCTCTCGGGAGGCAAACAGGTCTACCTAGGCCTTACCAAACCGATCCCAAATCAGCTGTATCGCCTGGGGGTGGAGCCTCCTCTATTCGCCAGACAAGCATTGTCGTGACAGTGCATCCGCTACCACATTGAGGTTGCCAGGGATGTGAGTGGCGTGCAGCGACCTGAGTCGGTGCTGGCTCCAAAGGAGGAGATGACGGACGAGTTGTGACATGTGGCGGGAGCGATTTATGTACGTTACCGCGGTGCTGCTGTCTGACCTGATTAAGACATGTTTGTCCCAAACTAATGGGAGAAACTTCCGCAGGGCAAAGAAAACAGTCAGCAACTCTAGGCAATTGATATGCCAGCGCAGCGGGGCCCCTTTCCAACGGCCTGCAGCTGCATGCCCATTGCACACGGCGCCCCAACCCGATTTGGAGGTGTTGGTCGTGACCAGGACGAGTAGGGACACCTGCTGCAAGGGTAATCCTGCCCGAAGAAAGCAGAGGTCTGTCCAGGGTTTGAGTGTTCGGCGACAGGCGGGGTAGTCTATCACACGGTGCGTGCCGCGGCGCCTTGCTCGTCTCAGGACTGGAGTCTGAAGCCAGTGCTGAAGCGGTCTCATATGCATCAACCCAAGTTGCGCGACCGCCGCGGAGGATGCAATATACCCCAAGAGCCTCTGGAAAAGTTTTAAAGGAACCGCTGCGCCCAGCCTGAAGGAGGAGATGCATTTCAACACTGACTGAGCACGCTAGTTGGAGAGTCGTGCCGACATAGAGACCTAACTCCATGCCGAGAAAAGAGATGCTCTGAACCGGGGTGCGCTTGCTCTTTTCCCAGTTGACCTGAAGCCCCAAACGGCTGAGGTGCCTGAGCACCTGGTCTCTGTGAGAGCATAATAACTCTCGGGAGTGGGCCAGGATGAGCCAGTCGTCGAGGTAATTGAGTATGTGGATGCCGGCTTCTCAGAGTGGGGCAAGGGCTGCCTCTGCGACTTTGGTGAAGACGCGAGGGGACAGAGACATGCCAAAGGGGAGGACCTTGTACTGATATGACTGGCCTTCAAACGTGAACCGAAGGAAGGGTCGGTGTCAGGCAATATTGAGACGTGGAAGTACGAGTCCTTCAGGTCTACCGCTGCGAAACAATATAGATGCTGGACGCAAGTTAAGATGTGTTTTTGCGTGAGCATTTTGAACGGGAGTTTGTGCAAAGCCCGGTTGAAAACTCTCAAGTCCAAGATCGGTCATAAGCCGCCGCCTTCCTTGGATACAATGAAGTAAGGGCTGTAGAGACCCTTTTTCATTTCGGTTGGAGGGACAGGCTCTATCGCGTCTTTGAGTAAAAGGGTAGCGACCTCCGCACGCAGGGATTTGGCATGCTCGAAGGGGGGGCAGAGGCCTGGCAAACTGAATTGCGTAACCGAGTCGGATGGTCTGGGCCAGCCAGCATGACGGATTGGGAAGTGAAAGCCATGCATCCAAGCTCCGTGCGAGGGGCTTCTGGACTCGTCCGAACCAGCCAGCTGTGGAAAAGTCGTGGGGCTGAGGGCGTAGGGTCCGCTTCCAGCGTGCCAGGACTGTTGAGGTGTGGCGTCAGAGTGCCTAGAGAACGGCATTTGCGGGCCAGGTGACCCAGAGACAAAGAAAATAGCTCAGTTATTGAGAATGTGGGTACCGCAGACTCATCATGCACTTCCGGGAAAAATGGGACCATGGGTGTGCGCAACTTTGAGCGGCGCTGTGTTCCCAGGAACCAATTATCCACCTGCGATGGCTGTGGGGAGGACGGAGAATTCCAGTCCAGTCCCACGCTAGCGGCGGCCCGGGCAAGTATATCGGACGTTTGCGTGTCCGCCTCAGCCTGGGCGTGCTGGCCCGAAGGTGGCAGCCCAGGGGAGTCATCTGCGTCAGACGCCACACTCTCCTATGCAGCGGCGAGCACATCCACTTCTAGCTCTAGAGGATAGGCAGGCTGGCCGTGAGGCGAGCCGCTGTTGCCTCGAGCACGGACGGAGTCAACGAGCATGCCGGGGGGTGGGTGGTCCAAGGGGGTGTACCCGGCGGAGCCACACCCGCTGCCGTCCCCAGATCACCTCTAGCGCCAGCGGCATTGTCCTCAATCCCGTGGGAAGAAGGATCGATGCGGGGGGCGGCTGGAGTGGCGTGCTTTCTGTTGAAAGCGAGCCATGACCTCAACATTGCCATGATCATGCTCTGAGTGACCCACAAACGCTACCTCGATGTGATCGCAACCCAGAGACACGAGACAACACCTGTGGCTGTCTGAAGCGGAGAGCACTCTACCACATCCAGGAATGCGTCCTGAAAAGGACGTTCAACGCTGCTGTGTATTGCTCTTTTAGAGGAAAATACTCTTTTACAGAGAAAATCACTCTTTTAAGAATTAAAACTCTTTTAAATTTGCGCTGTCGAAGCGTACAGGGGAAAACTGCACTGCCTTGCAGAGAAGGAGAAAAGCCGCTGATGTGTGCCGTAGATCCAACAGCAAGCAAAGAGTCAGAGGAACAGGAACAGGTGTGTAACTCGCAGCTGATTGCTGACACGACCAAGGCTCCAAAGAAAATTTCTGAATGAACTCATAGTGTTTCCTCGCCTTTATACCTGTATGTTCGGGGGCGGGGTATGCAAATACTGTCTGCCAACTTCTCATTGGCCTTTTTTCATGCATCAGAGGCATATTAGGCACTCAAGAGAAACCCCTAGTGTCACTTCTTCAACACGACGTCGAAGTGAGCGACAGAAGGAGAACTGTATTGTACTACGAAATCGTGAAAGTGTCTTATTTACATGTAAAGTCAAATGTTTTGTTTTTTACCACAACTGTACAGCGATGATGGTCATTCACAATGCCAATGAGATATTTGTACATTGTGGGATCAACCTGAAATTCAGAAAGAGTATTATAACATTTCTGTACTACTTTTCAAAATTGCAACTTAAATTGACCTGAATAAACCAACCTTTAGTTTGGATCTTTTTCCATTCCACATTTGTCCTTTCGAATGAGTCAATTTGGAATGCTTGTTCTTTTGAATGTGTATTTATGACCATAAGCAAGACAATGAAGGATTTACAGTTAAAGTCAACATTTGATACATGATCCTTATCCATGATTTAAATCACTGACATTTTTTAAAACATTTAACTCACTTTCAAGCAGATTATTTGGAGTAGTTTTATTAATGTCTGTAAAGAAGATTTTGTATGGTCCACTTCTGGACAGCAACACATAGAAATTTTTCCTGACCAAGACACTTGGGTATATGTAATGATGGATGTTATAAGTACATTTTTCAAAGCACTATCAGTTAACATATGTGACCAAATAAGATTTCTAACTTACATTGGTTTACAACTGTTAATCCTGTTGCTGAGGTACTGCTGTAGAGGTTGTGCTGTACTGCTTTTGCTGTGGTGGTTGATACCACAACTGCTGTTAAGCTGAAGGAGAAGACACAGATTTTGCTCAGGTTATAGGTGATCGTTCTTTGGCAGAGATGGTGGGTGATGGCATGTAAATGACCATTAATTGGTTTTAATGGAATGCACTTATATATTGTTTATATTTGACTTTACATTACAGTCTATATTTTCTGTATTTGAGTAATTACTTATTTAATTTGTCTATAGAGATTGGAGTTGGTGGACTTTTATTTTGAAAGACACGATTCATCATGTGAATCTTTATCGCGCATGTTAAATTAGTGCATGATACGGGATTGAAGGAGAAAGACCCTAAAAATGCACTCTGGTGTGTGTTATATTGAGTGAATTTACCTTTTTGTAAATGATAAAAGTTTGTACATGCATTGTGCTGACTAATTCTATTGTTTACATGGTAAGGTCTCTGTCGCCGCCTTGTGGTGATGTGTAGAAATACTTGGTTATAAAATGGTGAAACTGTGTTTAATTAAAATGGTTTATTAATTGGTATACATTGTATTTTTCTGTTTTCATACAGCTCTTATGGTGATTCACAATGATTCATAACTACTCGTTATTCATGGTTACTGAAAGTGATTGAAGATTGCTTAAGTAATCTGTGAAAATAAAAAAGGAATATGTGAGCCATCAGTAAAAGAGTCGACCATAAGTAAACCAGAGAGCTATATGGCATTGTTGCAAATGAAGTTACAGGTGTTGCAGATGCTGCAGAGGTGGTTGGGGATGACACAGATGCAGCTGTGGTGAAAGATATTGCAGCCATGCCAGAGGTGGTGGGTGATGGCACTGATAATTCTGTGGTGGTGGGTGAAGGCACTGATAATTCTGTGGTGGTGGATGATGGCACTGATAATGCTGTGGTGGTGGTTGTTGATGGCACTGATAATTCTGTGGTGGTGGGTGAAGGCACTGATAATGCTGTGGTGGTGGATGATGGCACTGATAATGCTGTGGTGGTGGATGATGGCACTGATAATTCTGTGGTGGTGGGTGATGGCACTGATAATTCTGTGGTGGTGGGTGAAGGCACTGATAATGCTGTGGTGGTGGGTGAAGGCACTGATAATGCTGTGGTGGTGGATGATGGCACTGATAATGCTGTGGTGGTGGGTGATGGCATTGATAATTCTGTGGTGGTGGGTGAAGGCACTGATAATGCTGTGGTGGTGGGTGAAGGCACTGATAATGCTGTGGTGGTGGATGATGGCACTGATAATGCTGTGGTGGTGGGTGAAGGCACTGATAATGCTGTGGTGGTGGATGATGGCACCGATAATTCTGTGGTGGTGGTTGTTGATGGCACTGATAATGCTGTGGTGGTGGATGATGGCACTGATAATGCTGTGGTGGTGGTTGTTGATGTCACTGATTATGCTGTGGTGGTGGTTAATGGCACTGATAATTCTGTGGTGGTGGGTGAAGGCACTGATAATGCTGTGGTGGTGGGTGAAGGCACTGATAATGCTGTGGTGGTGGGTGAAGGCACTGATAATGCAGTGGTGGTGGATGATGGCACTGTTAATACTGTGGTGGTGGTTGTTGATGGCACTGATAATTCTGTGGTGGTTGTTGATGGCACTGATAATTCTGTGGTGGTGGTTGATGTCACTGATAATGCTGTAGTGGTGGGTGAAGGCACTGATAATGCTGTGGTGGTGGGTGAAGGCACTGATAATGCTGTGGTGGTTGTTGATGGCCCTGATGATGATGTGGTGTTGGGTGATGGCACTGATGATGTTGAGGTGGTGGGTGATGGCACTGATGTTGCTGAGGTGGTTGGTGATGGCACTGATTATGCTGAGATCAGAGTAATTACCTGAACTGAATATACTTTATTGTTCCAAAAATCGATATACATATTCAAAAAATGTTATACATATTATTTTGTTTCCTGTTTGTACCCCTGAACAACAAGACTATGTCAAATAAATCAAATTAGTTATGAGACACAGAGTGCTTCTTATGACAATGCAACATACCTCTTTTTATGAATTTTTGGGCATCCATGCAGAATAATGAGGGAGGCAGGTTTAGAAAGGTTTCACTTATTAAACACAGATTTTTCTTAAGTTTATTTCGTTTTTAGTTCTGGTTTGCAGTGGAGAACAAGGTGTGTGTTATATTGAGTGAATTTACCTTTTTGTAAATGATAAAAGTTTGTACATGCATTGTGCTGACTAATTCTATTGTTTACATGGTAAGGTCTCTGTCGCCGCCTTGTGGTGATGTGTAGAAATACTTGGTTATAAAATGGTGAAACTGTGTTTAATGTAAATGGTTTATTAATTGGTATACATTGTCATAAATCCATGACATTTAGTGTGATTCCTCAATGGTAATTAGAATACAGTTACATTCAAAAAGTATTTTGATTACTGAAGAGATTGTCATTTGAAACCTTGTTTCATTTAATATTTAGTCCTTTCAGATGGAAAACATTTATACATATAAATGATGCGATCCAAAGTGCATTTGAACAGCGGTGAAACACTTTCTTATGATGTGTTACATTCATAAGAGCAGAAGTAAGTTTGAAGTAAGTTTGGAGTAGAAGAAATATAAATTAACCTTGTGTAAATTGTCAGCTTTTGCTAAGTTAAAATGCTATTTCTAGTCATTTTACATGCACATGTTACTACGATCATATTTATCAAGAAAACTCACATTGTATCATCATTTCTTTTTTCTAGTAAGACCTTTGACATTAGGGCTAAAATCATATTCTCGATAATACTTTTTGTATTGTTTTCCTGTAAAAATATCTAAAAATCCCTAAAACAAGATCAATTAGATTCATATTGTTTTAGAGACAACACTGCATAAGATATTTAGGTTTTTCAGAGAATGTATTTTTAACAGGTGTATTTTGTCTTGCTGTATACTTGAGTTTTTATAGGCAAAACAAGTGAAAAAATCTACCAGTGCTGAAGAAGTAATCCAAAGTAATTAGAATACATCACTGACCTTGAGTAATCTAACAGAATATGTTACAAATTACATTTTATAGCATGTATTCTGTAATCTGTAGTGGAATACATTTCAAAAGTAACCCTCCCAACCCTGGTTATAACAAAGTCTTATTAGGCAAGTTAGGTCAATCAGCGGACATCTTTGGAATGCTCTTGGGCAGCTATTTTCTATGTACAGTATACAAGCAGCATAAAAGTGCCGCTCCTTTCTTCTTGAATGGGAAAAAACTAAATCCACAATGGGGCTCAAAGTCAGAGGCGGCGTCAGACGATTTTGCCGGGGCTTCAGCCCCGAATGTTTTGAGTGTAGCCCCGAATGTATTTTGAAAAGTTGACTGACAAACATGAAACCGGACAAAAGCCTATGTAAACCCCCGAAATCATAAGTTGCCTTATTTCATTGTGCTTTGGCTTTGCACATACTGCATACAGCCTGCAAAAATAGACAAAGGCATAATCTAGCCTATAGAATAAGTTCCTTTGCTGTCGGTAGCCTATTGGCGACTCCGTTTCTTCCTCTCTGTTGAATATGCAGCAGGTAGGGGAGGAGCTTGCACAGTCTTTGACATCAACTAACGTTACTTAGTGGTGAGTTAACAGCAGTTAGCAGGAAAGACAGCAAAAATGAAGCAAATGAGGCTTTGGGGATTTTTCCGAAAGAAGTCAGTGGGTAAGAATTCACATTTGTTTTTGTCCTTAAAGTCTGAAGATCATCATCGGGCTGGCTTTCACCCACAGTAGGCTAAACCTCAAGAGGTCCACTACCGACTGTCATTACATGTTGTAGCCTCTAGCCTCCTAGCGCATCTGCCTCTCACGCCGGATGGATAGATAGATGTGCAGTGTGTAAACCTCACTCT
This sequence comes from Xyrauchen texanus, assembly GCF_025860055.1. Classification (NCBI taxonomy): domain Eukaryota; kingdom Metazoa; phylum Chordata; class Actinopteri; order Cypriniformes; family Catostomidae; genus Xyrauchen; species Xyrauchen texanus. The sequence goes on from NC_068281.1 coordinate 5,870,401, forward strand.
CCTGAGCTCAACAGGTGCATTAGCAACTGAAGCCACTTGTTAGCTCATTGTTAGCGCAACCGTTTCTTATGCCGGAGACGCCGGTCCGAGTCCCGTTCGGAGTGTACTTTGTTTATCAGGTGTTGTTTTCGCTAAGGATAACCAATGAGCTTTAGTATAAAATGTATGTGTGACTTGTTTTGTGATATTAGTTTGTAGGAAATATACACTTTGATTTGATTAAATGGTTTTTTAGAGTGTAGCAAAGATGAGCTACAGACTGAGGAGCAGAATCAGGCATGGAAACTGGTAACAATTAATCACTTAATTTAAGTCACTTTACTTTAAACTTTACCAGTGGTGGCTCAGTGGTTGAGGCTCAGGGTTACTGACCAGAAGGTTGGGGGTTCAAGCCCCAGCACCACCAAGATGCCACTGTTGGGCCCTTGAGCAAGGCACTTAACTCCAGGTTACTCCGGGGGGACTGTAAGTTGCTTTGGATAAAAGCGTCTGCCAAATGCGTAAATGTAAATGAAACATTGTTGATCCTAATGAAAGGATTTTGACAGATGAACATGGAGAATTATATACAGTTTGATGCCATGGTGTGTCAATGAACTTAGACTAAAGTTACTCATGTATTGCTTTAACTTAGGATCTTATACATCATTTTGACTATTTATGTCAAAAAATATAAATTATTTATATTCAATATTTTTTTACCTCACTTTACTCACTATAATATAACTCTTTTGTGATGACTTTATTGTAATGTACATGAAAATTTAAGAATCATGATAGATCCCACTGATCTGCTCTGCCCAATATATTTTCTTCAATGGTATTGGTCTACAAATCAAACAAGAAATATGTAGCACATGATGAATTAGTTGTTTGAAGCTGATTTGCAATTAGTTATGTTCTGTATCTGTTCTTTTGCATCACAGATGATTCAGGGAGGAGAGAGGATGAGTTAGTCGAGGATAGTACTAGAGTGGAAGATTTAGGAACTGTAGAAACAGGCCCAGCCAGAGCAAAACTCAAAGAATACCCTCTCACCAGCTTTGGACTACAGAGAAGTGCTAGTGTGAAAATAAAATTGTCTGGGCTAAGCCCCATATGTCCTTCAATGCTGGAAACGCCTCTGCTCAAAGTTACTATATAAGAACATGTTTCAAAAAAGCAGTAAAATCACTTGCCTCATTAATTGTGTTCTTTACCTCAGATTACACTAAAAAAATATTTTCCCTTGCTTGTATAGCTAATCCGCAACCTCGAGTTGTTTGACAGATGATGTCTATTTCTAAAAGGTGATTGGCTCTTGTTGGAAAGGCAGACATGCCCCTGAAATGTGCTAAGATAACTTGTTGTGGGTGCTAAAGTATGCATCCATGAGTGACTTGAGTCTGAATTCAGTCACGTTCCTGACAAGCCATCACTGGAGAACTGACTCAGTGAAGTGACTTTACACTCATTTTAACAAGCTAGATGAAAACGAGGAGGACTATGTTGATGAAGATGAGGAAGAGAACGATGAATGTGATTGGAACAATTTAGGAGTAGGAGACTTCACCAAGCCCTACACCGAAATGAGAACTGGATCAGCAGGCTGTTCTCATAATAAATCCTTAAAAATGTCAGATGATCCATAAGGATTTGGTAACGAAATAGCTCTGTAACGCCAGGAGATAAGAGGTTCTCTAGGGCGATCTTGAGTCTAGTGAAATCACTCGGGTCCCCTGCACTGAAGATACAGGCAGGATCACCTGTAAAGCCCCCTACCCATTGTGACCCTGCCTAAGGGTTATGAAAGTGAAACTGTCAGCCGTCCCTACCATAGAGGAGGTCTGCCACCCAATGATTACAGTAGTTGGGGTCCTGCTCCTAGCCATCATGCACTTCAGTGATTTCACTAGACTCAAGATCGCCCTAGAGAACCTCTTACCTCCTGGTGTTACAGAGCTATTTCGTTACCAAATCCTTATGGATCATCTGAGTCTAGACGTGGCGAGGCTAGTAGCTGACTCCAATCACAATTCACCTTTCCCCTAATCTGACACTATGGCAGCCCTTACTGAGATATTCGGACAGCCATATAAGCTAGCTCTTAGGAGGATAGCCAAAGTAATGGATGCCCCTGATATCCGATGAGTTGATATTGTAGACTTTGATGGATTCACTCTGCAAGTTAGATCCATCATTGGCATGCTAGAGACACTAGCTCCTGGGGGCAGATCCGAGTTAAACTGTGGGTCACATGTTGAGATGTTCAGTAAGCTACCTGCTGAGATACGGTCAGAATTCAGGTAACACATGTTCCGCCATCCTGGGGTAGTTTACAATCTCTTAGACTTCTCAGAATGACTGCAGACCAAGAGAGAGTTGGAGCCCTTGCTAGACGGTCAGCCACAGTTCTCCTTGGAGCAGATGCTAGCCCAGTTAAGCCATTTGCCTCAACAGGCCGTGAGGGCCGGTGTTGTCACGGCACTGGGTTGAAATATGGATATTGTCCCTAGGCTGCCTGCACTCACAGAAGCCCACTCTTTTTTATTTTTTATTTTACCTCAGCCCCACTCTTATTTACAATTTTTTCGCAGCTCGAAAAATCACTTGTAAACTTCAGTCAGTGGTGGTTGTGGTTGATGGAGGATATAGGCTAAAATGGACAAAAGAAAGCGCAAAGGTGGCGCTGAAATGCAAGATTAAAAAAGAAAGCTCTTCTAATTATATGTTGGCTATTGTCATTGGTTGTTTGTATACCGTTAAATTATGCAACACGCTCTATTGTTGTGCATTTGATACATAGCCTTAAATTAACATCACATGGCTTGAGTTGGATTTTTGGAAACATTAACAACCAATGACAATAGCCCATGTGCCCTGCAGTGTCCCACTAAATCACATACAAACTCTGACATCCCTTTACTTTACTATGGTATTCCTATAGTAAATGATACTATGATACTCACCTGCGAAGACCCACCCTGTTCTGTAATTGTTCTAGAAGGTAAAGCAGAATAGAATATAAGGAATAAATCGTTTAATTTGAGATGACTGAATAGCAAATCATCAGGCACGAAACTTCACAAGATCAAAATCACATAACGATTTTTCAACTGATAAAATCATATAAATGTTTACACTCCAGAGCTGGATTCGACCCACGTCTCTATGATGATCTGTAGAAGTTTTGTTGGAGCTCCACCATGACGTACACGCCTTGGCCTTAGCCTAGGTCACCATTTGTCCGTCGTGATTTTATCAGTTGAAATATCGTTATGTGATTTTATCCTTGTGAAGTTTCGTGCCTGACGATACACGCTTAAGAAATATTTGTAGAGTTCATATTGTTTGTCTCACTATTAAAACGATTGTTACAAATAATGATACATGAACAGGAATAAATGGTGCAACAATTCTTCTGATGTGTCATTAATATTGGAAAATATTTTTTTTTATCAGTACTATTTCATTGATGTATGATATCAATGGTGTAACAATACTTTTGGTATATTAATAATAATAATAATAATACTGGAAAAATTTTATTTTTAATCTGTACTATAAATATGTGATTTTATGTTTTAAAATGTCATGTCTAAGACACGTCTAACAAGTATGTTTTTGAACATACTGTTTCCTGTAAATACATTACATTACAATAGTAAAATGAGTTGCAAACGAACGTGGGTCGATGATCGTAAAATTGGTGTAAGATAAATAAAGAAGTCATTTCAGTAAATACATCACAAAGTTTACAGTATGTGATCTTATGTGCTCTAACTCTACCTTCTTCCTCATCCAGGGTTAGTGAGGGTGTACCGTCCTCATTGTCATAAGTTAAGAACTTTTCTGTCTGTCATAGAAATGGTGTTTTGTTGTTACATCGATTGGTCCGGCACCGGATAGCGTGTCCTGATTATCCTTCTGCAGCGTAGGAGAGGAATCTGCCACTGTTTCAGATGAAAAGGATGTACACACAACAACATTATTGAAGCATTCCTCCTAATTACAGTATGAATAAAAAGGTTCCAATTAGAACTTAGAAGAGTTTTACAGCCTGATCCAACATGAGAGCCTTGTTCCACCGACCACTTTTTGCTTTTCTCTAGCTCTCTGGAAACCATCTGTGCAACATGATCACATGGTCACATGTTGCAACGAATGATCCGGCACCCTGACATCTACCCCATTCTGCCGAGTTAATGACAAGCGTCATCGACCATCAAACATATTTTATCAATACAAATGTGTGCTTCTTTTCCTGTTGTCAGATTTATAGCGCTTTGCGCAAGCAGCTTTAGAGATCAGCATTCTGGTCCCATAGAAACCAGGAAGTAATGGCTTTCAAATAATCAATGGTTAGTGTAATTGAGGGATTGCATTTTCACTCCACTGATGGTTAGGTTTAGGGTTGGGGTTTGGGCATGTGATTAATTAAAAATGCATTCCTGTTGACTGTATTACATCATTTAGAACTAATTAGTGCTGGCATAGTGGGTTAATCCACAGAACTGTTTTGCAGAAGATTGTTGGTTCAATCTCCATCCCCATAGACTCCAGGTTGCTCTGGGGGGATTGTCCCTGTTATAAGTGCACTGTAAGTCACTTTGTCTGCCAAATGCATAAATGTAAATGTAGAAAAAACTCATTATTGGTGCCCCTCTGTGGACATTTCACCCATTAACTAGAGTACCCTTCAACAACACTTCCAGATTTGGCCACTGGGGGCAGTGCTTCGAATTTCAGTAAGCACAGACTGATTTCAGCTGAAGAAATGTACTGTTGTCGAATGGACAGTGAGATATACATTAGTAACTCAAGAAACCTACATAGCAATAAAAAATATTTTTTAAGAATACAATACTGAAAAGAAGGTAATTTACTGAGCCTAAAGCCACATCCACACTAATTTGAAACTTTTCCTTTCCTTTTGTCATCCTTTTCCAAAGTATGTGGTACTAGAGCATTTTCGAAAGTCTCCATTTTTAGTTAAGGAAAATGTCATTCCTGTGTGGATGAGTTGCAATGTGTTTCTAAATGAAAACATATTAGTGTGACGTGGCCTAAGTTTCTGAGAACCATTTAAATAGTGCACAAATACAATTAAACTTAGTATTTGCAAAAGTGAACTGGAAAAACTAGTTGTATTTCAATTATGTTCTCATAAACCTAACAAGGTGGGCGCAAATTATGATTTTTATGAACATTAAAATGGCCATTTGAGGGATGTAGAAAGTGGAAAATGTTTGTCATGATGATGCAGAAAGTGACTGAACATGCTGTTTGACGTCTTTCTTTTTGAGGATTTACACTCGCTTCTCACTACAAAGGTTCTGACCCCACAATGAAGAGACAAAGACAGATGGAGCAAACATAGATAAACAGTAGGAGATTTTGACATGAGTGCCATAAGATTTAGTCTGACCCTACTTGTTCAATGACATGGGTTAGAACTTGCCTGGCGAGCAAATGCAAATAACAGAGCACTCATTTGTCCAATGAAAGCACTAATAGGTTTTGAAAATAGAAGATATTGGTGTGTATTTACATGCAGCGGCCACCTTGACAGATTTCAAGAACACGTAACATTTTTTCAAATTTAGAGTTAGAAGAAAAAAAGACGGAGCATGTTTCATTTTCTTAAATAAGGAGGAATATTCAAAATAGATAAAAACTCTAAGGAGCATTTTAGACTTTTTTAGAATAAAGACTTAACCAGTTAATTACCTTAATCACTGATGTGGATATAAATGTAGCCCAGTTTAAGAGACAGGAAGACGAGATCAGACATTAAATCACTTCAGGCAGTGCCTTAACCACAACATACATGGAGGGGGACAAGTTCCCTCCAGTCATCAGATATGGCCAGACTGTTCCCTCCCCCCCAATCATTTATATCTTTGTTGCTGTTCTGCTGCATTCTATTATGTGCTGCTGTATAATTGCCATTAAGTTGTTGCAGGAATAACATAAAGGTTTAAAATGTTTAATTTTCAGCTTGCTCTATAGTCTCGTCAATGTCATTCGACAACGCTCGTCAATGTCATTTGAGATAGCCAAACAAATTGATGAAGGTGGGACTCAAGTATAATCCACTAAGCGGGAACCTCGTGGATTAGTTATATTCCTGCTCTGCATCAGCAAGTAGTTCAGGTTAAGGGTGTTTCCCCATCTGTCGCTCACTTCAACGTTGTGTCGAAGAAGCGACACTAGGGGTCTCTCTTGAGTGCCAAATATACCTCTGATGCATGAAAAAAGGCCAATGAGAAGTTGGCAGACAGTATTTGCATACCCCGCCCCCGGACATACGGTATAAAGGCAAGAAAATACTATGAGTTCATTAAGAAATGTTCTTCGGAGCCTTGGTCGTGTCAGCAGTCAGCTGCAAGTTACACACCTGTTCCTCTGATGCTTTTGGTTGTTGTTGGATCTACGGCGCACATCAGCGGCTTTTCTCCTTCTCTACACGGCAGTGCAGTTTGCCCCTTGGCGCTTCGACAGCGCAAATTTAAAAGAGTTTTAATTCTTAAAAGAGTGATTTTCTCTGTAAAAGAGTATTTTCCCTGTAAAAGAGTATTTTCCTCTAAAAGAGCAATACAGAGCGGCGTTGAACGTGTTGAACGTACTTTTCAGGACGTGTCTTTGTAAAGATGCCATTCCGCACCTGTGTAGTTCCTGGATGCGGTAGAGTGCTCTCCGCTTCAGACGGCCACAGGCGTTGTCTCGTGTGTCTGGGTTGCGATCACACTGAGGCAGCGTTTGTGGATGGCTCATGCTCTCACCTCAGACCACCCGCCCCCTGGCACGCTCGTTGACTCCTGTCCGTGCTCGAGGCAACAGCGGCTCGCCTCACGGCCAGCCTGCCAATCCTCTAGAGCTAGAAGTGGATGAGCTCGCCGCTGCATCAGATAGCGTGGCGTCTGACGCAGACGACTCCCATGGGCTGCCGCCTTCGGGCCAGCACGCCCAGGCTGAGGCGGACATGCACATGTCCGATATGCTTGCCTGGGCCGCCGCTAGCGTGGGGCTGGACTGGAAACCTCCGTCCTCCCCACAGCCATCACGGCTGGATGATTGGTTCCTGGGAACACAGCGCCGCTCACAGCCACGCACACCCCTGGTCCCATTTTGTCCGGTACGTGCTTTGCGTACCTACTTGGACCGCATGCAATATTTACAGTACTTACCTTTATGCCATTCCAGATGAGTATGGCTTTCTTTCATCTGCTGAACTAAAAAGAAATGTTTTAGAAGAATTTCTTTGCTGTTTTGCTCCATATAATGCAAATGAATGGGTGCCAACATTTCGAAGCTCTAAAAATCACATAAATCAGCATATAAGTTATCCATAAGACTCCAGTGGTTAAATCTTCATAAGTCTTCAGAATTGATATTATACATTTACATTTATTCATTTGGCAGATGCTTTTATCCAAAGCGACTTACAAAAGAGGAAAAACATAAGCGAATCACCTCTTTAAATCCACGATCCCGGATCCGGGATTTAAAATGACGTCAGTAATAATGTACTTCAAATTTTAAATGTATGCAGAGGAGTTATGAGCTCATATCTGGTACCATTTGAAAGCTTAGAATGTCTACTTTCTTGAGATATGCATCACTTTTGCATTTGTTTTACACTAAGTAACTTATTTACAATAAATTACATAGTTCCACCCATCAAAAGTCGTGTCATAATTATGTGCGTTTTTGAATACATATATGTCTCATATCGCTCAAATATGACGCACATGTACAAACCATGTATCAAATGAAAGCTCTCATTGCCAGTAAGAAGTTCCAATAAGTCTTTTTATTGAGGTATAATCACATATCTAATACACTTCGAATGAATCATGAGGTATACAATCAACATTTGTAAACATACAAGTGAAATTATTGAATATTTGCCGTGCTACTCGCACTAGACAGCACAGTTAGCCACAAATGCTACATAATCCTTTACCTTAGGTTATTCTCTGCAAAATGAGCCATTTTTCAGTGTTTTCTGTGGTTGTGTGCCCAAGTAATCCCTCGATATGTCACGCGAGTGCAGAAACACCACAAAGTAATGTTATATGATATTCAACAATCCAGGAAAATATGTAAACATCCGATACGGATAAAGCATATATTGTCGTAAAGCTTAGAACCTCTGCTTTCCGGCAATGTCTCTCAAGATCAAATAGACCAATCAGGGGCTGTGATATTGCATCCTGACTGTGAAGTGATCACTAGGTAGGTTACGTGCGCAAAACACACAGACGCGTCTCACCAGACACCTGAGCGCATATTTACCACTTTCAACAGTGTTTTATGTAATGACAAAGGGTTTTCTGTAAAATTACACTGGGATTTTGCATTTATAGCACTGTTTATGGGTATGGGGAGACTTTAGATTTGGTTAGGCGGAAAGTACACCAAAAAAAGGTAATATTCCTCCCTTCAGATACATTTAAATAGATATTAAATAAAACATGATACAGACAAAATTCCTTTTTCAGGTATTTGCTGACATCTAGTGGAAACAGCCAAAACTGTCTGCATGCTGCTAGGGTTTACAGGGCCTGAGTTATACACTTTCAAAAATGAATTTATATAAAAAAAATCAAAAAGCGCCTCTTTTTTTAGGAGGGTTATTACTGTTCAGACAACATATATTTAATTTTTTTTTTATTTTTAGCAGTGTTTTATGCAACTTCAAAGGGTTTCCTGTAAAATGACACCAAAACTGTGTATTTAGGCCAAAGTATGTGGGAATGGGAAGCTTTTTAATTTGGGTAGGCCAAATCCAGGCGGAAATCCCCAAAAATGGCAAGGATCTTAAGGAGACAGTGGTGCGAAAAGTGCCATACTACAAAGTTTCACTATCATCAGAACAGTATACAAAACAGATTTAAGTGCAACAAGAATTGTTCTTTTTTTTTTCTCTCTCTTCTTCTAGTGACCGGTTAAGTGCTTTTGGAACAGATGTGTTTTTAGCCATTTTTTGAAGATAGAGTGTGAGTCAGCTTCACGGATTGAGTTGGGAAGGTCATTCCACCAACGTGGTATTATGAAACTGAAAGTCCGGGAAAGTGTTTTGGTGCCTCTTTGTTTTGGTACGACAAGGCGCCGTTCCTTAGCCGACCGCAGGCTTCTGGTGGGAACGTAGCTCTGCATAAATGTCTTTAGGTATGCTGGAGCAGACCCAGTGACTGTTTTGTATGCCAGCATCAGTGCCTTGAATTTAGTACGTGCATGAACCGGCAGCCAGTGGAGAGAGACAAAGAGTGGTGTAACATGTGCTCTCTTAGGTTCATTAAAGACCAGACGTGCTTCTGCATTCTGGATCATTTGGAGAGGTCTAATAGCACATGCAGAGAGGCCTGCAATGAGAGCGTTACAGTAGTCCAGTCTAGTTATGGCAAGTGACTGAACGAGCAGTTGTGTGGCATGTACAGAGAGGAAGGGTCTTATCTTCCTGATATTGTAGAGTGTAAATCTACATGATCTTGCAGTCTTTGAGATGTGGTCTGTGAAATTTAGCTCATCATCAATGGTTACCCCTAGATTTCTGACCATTTTGGAAGGCGAAACTGTAGTTGGACCCAGCTGCACGGTGATGTTCTGTTCAACAGCAGGGTTGGCTGGAAAGTCAAGGAGTTCGGTCTTGGCTGGGTTGAGTTGCAGGTGGTGTTCCTTCATCCAGGCTGAGATGTCTGCCGATTTGAGCGGTCACTATGGTGTCATTGGGCTGGAAAGACAAGTAGAGTTGCGTGTCATCAGCTTAGCAGTGGTAAGAGAATCCATGTGACTGGATGATGGCTCCCAGTGATGTTGAGTAAATGGAGAAGAGAAGTGGCCCAAGCACTGATTCCTGAGGTACCCCAGTAAGTAACTGATGTGGCTTGGATACCTCCCCTCTCCAGGCTACCTCCAAGGACCTTTCTGAGAGATAGGTGTTGAACCAGTCAAGCACAGTTCCAGTGATGCCCAGTTTAGAGAGGGTGGAGAGTAGGATCTGATTGTTGACTGTGTCAAAGGCAGCAGAAAGGTCCAGCAGAATCAGAACGGATGATCTGGATTCAGCTTTTGCCTGTCTCAGCGACTCTGTGACAGACAGCAGGGCAGTCTCAGTGGATTGTCCACTTTTGAAGCATAACTGATTGTCTTCCAGCAGCTTGTTCTGTGAGAGATAGGCTGAGATCTGATTGAAAACTGCCCTTTCAAGTGTTTTTGCCATGAATAGGATGAGAGAGACTGGTCTGTAGTGTTCTATCTGTGTGGGGTTAAGTGCAGGTTTTTTCAGCAGTGGGGTTACTCGAGCCTGCTTATATGTAGTGGGAAAAGCGCCTGTAAGAAGAGATGTGTTAATTATGTGTGTAAGTGCAGGTAGGATGGACGGAGAGATGGCCTGGAGAAGGTGTGAAGGAATGGGGTCAAGGGAACAGGTTGTGGGGTGGTTGGAGAGGAGGCGTTAGAGACCTCAGTGTCAGTTAAAGGAGAGAACATAGAGAAAGAAGAGTTGCATACAGGAGGTTGGCGTTTGTATTCACAGCGCTTCACTTTTTCCACATTTTGTTATGTTACAGCCTTATTCCAAAATGGATTAAATTCATTATTTTCCTCAAAATTCTACAAACCCCATAATGACAATGTGAAAGAAGTTTGTTTGAAATCTTTGAAAATGTATTAAAAATAAAAAACGAAATAAAATCACATTTGCTCAATACTTTGTTGAAGCACCTTTGGCACCAATTACAGTCTCAAGTCTTTTTGTGTATGATGCTACAAGCTTGGCACACCTATTTTTGGGCAGTTTCTCCCATTCTTTTTTGCAAGACCGCTCAAGCTCCATCATTTTGGATTTGGAGTGTCGGTGCACAGCCATTTTCAGATCTCTCCAGTGATGTTCAATTGGGTTCAAGTCTGGTCTCTGGCTGGGCCACTCAAGGACATTCACAGAGTTGTCCCGTAGCCACTCCTTTGTTATCTTGGCTGTGTGTTTAGGGTCGTTGTCCTGTTGGAAGATGGAAGGTACAGTCTGAGGTCCAGAACGCTCTAGAGCAGGTTTTCATCAAGGATGTCTCTGTACATTGCTGCATTAATCTTTCCCTCGATCCCAACTAGTCTCCCAGTTCCTGCCGCTGAAAAACATCCCCACAGTATGATGCTGCCACCACCATGCTTCACTGTAGGGATGGTATTGGCCAGGTGATGAGTGGAGCCTAGTTTCCTCCAGACATGATGCTTGCCATTCAGGCCAAAGAGTTTAATCTCTGTTTCTTCAGACCAGAGAATTTTGTTCCTCATAGTCATAAGGGTCCTTCATGTGCCTTTTGGCAAAGTCCAGGCAGGCTGTCATGTGCCTTTTACTGAGGAGAGGCTTCTGTCGGGCCACTCTACCATACAGGCCTGATTGGTGGAGTGCTACAGAGATGGTTGTTCTTCTGTAAGGTTCTCCTCTCTACACAGAGAAATGCTGAAGCTCTGTCAGAGTGACCATCGGGTTCTTGGTCACCTCCCTGACTAAGGCCCTTCTGCCCTGATTGCTCAATTTGGTCCTGGTGTTTCCAATCTTCTTCCATTTATGGAAGAATGGAGGCCACTGTGCTCATTGTGACCTTCAATGCTGCAGACATTTTTCTGTAACCTTCCCCAGATCTGTGCATCGATACAATCCTGTCTCAGAGGTCTACAGGCCATTCCTTGGACTTAATGGCTTGGTTTGTGCTCTGACATGCACTGTTAACTGTGGGACCTTATATAGACAGGTGTGTGCCTTTCCAAATCATGTCCAATCAACTGAATTTACCACAGGTGGACTCCAATCATTTACATTTATCCAAAGCAACTTACAGAGCACTTATTACAGGGACAATTCCCCCAGAGCAACCTGGAGTTAAGTGCCTTGCTCAAGGACACAATGGTGGTGGCTGTGGGGATCGAACCAACAACCTTCTGCTAAACAGTTTAATGCTTCAGCCCACTATGCTACCACCACTCCAATCAAGTTGTAGAAACATCTCAAGGATGATCAGTGGAAACAGGATGCACCTGAGCAAAAACCTCTGTTTTTTTAAAAATAGGAAATATGTCAAAAAAGGAAAGAAATCTGTGCTTGTCAACAGTTTCATTGGGTCTTCAAATGTTTTACAGGACGTGCTGCCCAAAGAAAACTAATTTTGGTGTGAACAGAGACTGAGAGAAAGACAAAGAGTTGACTGAACAACAGAAATGGAGGCTATATTTGAGATTTGCACCCACTTTTGCAGACATAGAAAGAGAAAATAAATATGTAAGAGGATGTGAGCGAGTTTGTCCAGTTCTGTTGGGGTTACTGCTGCTGCTGACCATGTTAACACATCAGTGTATCGTGCCTGTGGGCTTGATTTAGTGTATGAGAGAGCCTATTCATTCACACCAAGACTTGATACACATGAATGGACTGACAGTAGACCTTAATAACAACCGATGGTCTCTGCCAAAGCACACACAAGGCTACATATGACTGAGATTACTTAAAGCCCTACTGACGATTGTGGTTTGGCCACTGGGTTAGACACACTTGAGAGCATTGGCAAGTATTCTGAATCCCCCTTCCAATGAATTAAAGCAGTAAAAGCTAACTAAACCTAATTAAACTTTACCTAGAATTCAAATAACAGAAGCTAACATAATCTAGAATAATGTGTAGGGTGCACTGGTTGTTTCGATCAGTTTTACTATCAGATATAACTAATAATTAATGTTAATTAATTATGAATTAATAATTACATTAAATAATAGAATTTAACTTGTTAAATTCTTTCCTCGGGGCACCACTGTTTGACAAGAGAAAAATGATAGTAAGTGACTGATCGAGTCTCATAAAAATCTACCCTGAAGATTGATTATTTTGATTAGAAATCAATATAATCAACAAGGTAAGAAGCTTGCCATACGAATTATTGCCATACGAATCCAACAGTAATCTGGTTACAGTTGGCTTCTAACAACAAAAATTTAACAATACTGAAGGAATACGGGAGTTCTTGACGTGGCAGAGGACTACTAGGAGTACTTATTATAATATAACAAGATTTTTTATAATCAAACAGTAATGAACACTGCCAATTCTAGATTAATATAACACAAAAACATAAAATGGAAATCCTATCTAAATTGTGGAGCTATATGCTAGTGTATGTATGTGTGTGGGTGTGTCTAGGTTTGGTAACAAAGACACAAAATGGCAGACTAAACTCCACGTGTGGAGCCTGGCTCAAAATGGAGGATCAGTTCCTACCTTGAGTTCTAGGATCAAAATGGCGAACTGAATTCAAAATGGACAATAGTTAACAATGGAGTACTAGGTCGGAAAGGGCAGCACCAACAATTATTGGAATGTGTAGGGAAAGGAAGATGGCTGGATCAGATCCAGCATAACGGAGTAACTACCACGTGTGGGTGGTAATGAGCAGACACACAAAGGAAGTGAACGAAACAGGCAGGAGAATTTGAAAAACACAAGCCTGATTCGTACATAAACCGCGGTGCTACTCGCTCCGTGAATTTCAGTGTGTGTGTGTGTGTAACACGTCAATGAACATTGACCGGAATTTATAGCCTCGGCTGATGTAATCATTAGATGCACTGCGGCCAGGCTATAAATGGATACGTCACCAGGTGTCGTCAGAAACTCTTTTTTCAGAGCGTTTCTGTTTCTGTGTGTTTTACAAACCCTGTCAAAACTTTCTTTCGTCTGTTAGGAGTTAGAATTGGTTAGACAGTGTGCAGTGAACCTTTCTCTTTTCTCTTCTGTTTAGAAAATATTATATATATATATTTCTAAAAAAAGAAAAGAAAAAAAAGAGAGAATGACTGAAAGCCGCAAACACTGCATAAGTTTATGCTATGTTTGTTTGGGGGTAAGAGCACGCTGCTCTCGCGTTGCAGCAGGGCGGGTGCGAGCACTGCGATTTGCTTTAACAGGCAAAGTGCTTCGCGCTCGCCTCGCTTGCTTCCGGGAGTCAGCACTCACGAAAAAAAAAAAAAAAGATTGTTCGTGTGGCTCTTGCATGGATTTGGCTGAGGAGCAAGAGACGGGTTGATCCCTTTCTCTCGCTCTCTCCCCAAACCCAGCTGGTCCTTCACATGATCTCGAAGTGCGTACCGACGCTTCTTTGGATCATGAGGAGGATCGCGATTCTCTTCCCGCCTCCGAGAAAAAAATCTACGGAGGAATTGCTCGATGTTGTTACTCGTGTGGTTGCCAGATTGGACTGGCCAAGCGAAAAAGAGACCCCAAACCCTCCAAATTAGGGGATAGATTTTATCTTCCAGTCTAAGAAAGGGAACGCCTCATGAGTCCCTTCCCTTCTTTGATAACCTCTATGAAGAGCTTTTTCGCTCTAACCCCTATATTTTATTTCCCGTGTTCACATACCCTCGACGTCATTATATTCGACTATTGTGGGTGCTGAGGCAGGGGGGTATTCAGTGATGCCGCCGGTCGAAGAGACGCTTGCGGGCTCTCTCTCGCCGGGCTCGGCATCGTCACTTAAGAAGCCCTCTCTCCCCTCAAAGCCTTGTAGGACAACCTCCACTTTAGTTGGAAGGGCTTATCAAGCAGCAGGTCAGGCTGGTGCTGCTCTGCACACTATGCTGTTTTACAGGCGTACCAGGCTGACCTCCTGGATGACCTGAGTGTGGGTTCTGCGCTTGACGAGCAAGCCTCAGACCCGCCTCGGTCCTGACTGAAGGAAAGCTCAAAAGCAAAGCGTGGCGAGTCGTGCTCCTCATCCCAGGGATTGGAGACAGTCTCGCCACCCTCACCAGCCCCCGAAGCAAGACCTCAGGACTATAATTTCTAGTAAGAGAAAACCCTGACGGTCTTGCGCCTAGATTAGGGGGTAGCTCCCCTCGGGACGGGGCGTGTGCTTCACTTCACCCCTCCCTGTACCCCCTCAAAGCCACTCCATTCCTGCCACCTCTTGGTGTTTCGGGTTGCAGAGGCTTCCGTCAAAATTTGGTGTTTTCGCTGTTCCTGCATTTTATTCAGGACGCAAAACACTCGACAACCCCTCAACAGGAAGTGTTAAAATATAATACCCATCTCAGAGATCCTGGCAGCGTGGAAACTTCTGCCAGATATATTCTTTTCTGTGGGTCTTATAAGGGCTCAGGATTTAATTCACTCGCCGTTTTTCCGTGTTTCAACGGCGTGTTCTCACTAACGTAAACCGGATTTCTTTTTATGTAAAAAAACCCCCTCAATATCCTGGTTAAAGGGGCCATGGTATGTGTTCCCCTTCCAGAGAGAGAGTTAGGTTATTACACTAAATACTTCCCGTTTCCCATGGAGGGTGAGGGGTGGTGTCTGGCTTAGATCTGCCTATGGGTGTTCAAGTCCAAGATGATGCCTGTCAAGACAGTTGTGTCTCAAGCCCTACAACTCGTTTGGCTGGTCACCATCGATCTTATGACGCACTTCTATACTTCATTTAGAAGTTCTGCCACAACATGGAAATATCCTGAGGTTCGCTTCCGGGGGCGAAGTCTTCCAGGGTCAGGTTCTTTCACTCGGCCTAGCCCTTTTTACCCGCACATTCACAATGCATGATGTAGCGCTGGCTCCTTGCGACTCCGGGGCATCTGCATTCTGAATTATGTAGACGACTGGCTGATCCTAGCGCAGTTCCAGGAACTGGCAGTTCAGCACAGGGACATCGTCTTAGCTCATCTGTTTCTCTGGGGTTGAGGCTCAACGCCAAGAAAAGCGTCCTCTCTCCCACTCAGAGCACTGTCTATCGGGGCATCATATGGAGTTCAATCACAATGCGGGCACAACTGTCTCCCGCTAGGATTGAGTCCATTCAGATCACCCTGAGCAAAGTCAGGCTAGGTCAAGGTTGCACTGTTATCAGTATCAACGATTTACAGGTCTCAGGGCGACCGCATCCACGGTGATCCCTCTGGACCTTCTGCTCATGAGACCATTTTTGTTGTGGCCAAAAGCCAGGGGATTTCTTCCAAGTGCCAAAACCCCTAGGCTAAAAAGGGTTACGTGCCTCAGGCTTCGTTCCCTTTCTATGTGGTTCAGACCCCGTTTTTCTGCCTTGGGTCCCACTCTAGGTGCGTCTTGTTGTCGCAGGCTGCTAACGACAGACGCCTCCTTGACGGGCGGGGTAGTGGCCTTAAGTGTCCAGCTTAAGGGAATAGGAGGTTCAGCTTAAGGGGATAGGAGGGTCGTCAGCTCGGTTGTCACAGTCACTGTCTCGGGTTGATGGCTGTATTTCTGGCCCTGAAATACCTCCACCTGAGGCTGCCATGTCTTGGTGCGGGTGGACAATACAGCGGTAGCCTCTTACATAAATCATCAAGGAGACCCACGTTCTTGTCAGCCGTATTTCTGACACGTCGGATTCTTCTTAGGGCCCAGGGCAAGCTCCTGTCACTCAGGTCAGTTATATCCCTGGATGCCCGTATATGGGAGCAGATTTACGGTCCAGACAGAAAATACCAACGGGGGAGTTAAGAACTCCACCCTAAGGTAGTAGTTGCCCAGAGTTCGCCAGCAAGGGTTTTTGCCTCTTACTGATAGCACCGCGCTGGCCGAACAGGGCTTGGTTCTCGGAGCTAATCTCTTCCCTCGACGGCTCGCCTTGGGTGATTCCGAACAGGAAGGATCTTCTATCTCAGGCACAGGGCAATATTTCATCCCTGCCCCAAATTGTGGAATCTTTCATGTTTGGCCCCTAAGGGTACCAACTGAGGGACACAGGGCTCTCTCCTGAGGTTATCGAGACCTTTTTAAATGCCGGGCTTTTTCCACTTGGAACAAGTTTGGGTGAGATCTTAGGGCAGAAGAGGACCTCTTCGCCTCTATGAATAGCGCAATGTCTCCTATACTTCTCCCTGAAATCACCCAGCCCCCTTGGGTCTGGACGTTAAGACACATACATGACCCAGAATACGTCTGTATGCGTTTCTTTCCCCGGTTTCTCTGCTGCCGGGAGTCTTGGCAATGTTCACCAGCAAGGGTCTTGCCTCCTATTAATGGTGCTGCGCTGGCCGAACAGGATATGTTTCTCAGAATTAATTCCTCTCCTCGACGGCTCGCCTTGGGCGATTCCGAACAGGGAGGACCTTCTCATCCTTGGCCCGAATTGTGAAACCTTTCATGTCTGGCCCCTAAGGGTACCAAATAAGGTTCACAGGGTTTTCTCTTGAGGTTATCGAGACCATTTCAAGTACTAGGGCTCCCTCCACTTGGAACTGATCTGGGTAGATTTTACAGGGCAGAAAAGGACCTCTTCACCTCTGTTGATAGCGCAATGTCTCCTCTACTTCTCCCCGAGTCGCCCAGTCCCCCTCCAGGGAGGGGCTGATCGTAGTAACGCATACATAGCACAAATGCGCCTGCATGCGTTTCCTTCTACTAAAGTTCTTATTACAGAACCAGCTTACTGCCAGTTTGCTTCAGTTCTGGATTTTCTGTAGAAAGAACTGTCAGCGGGCACTTGCCACGCCACTGCCAGGTTCTATGTGGCCAATGCGGTTTGTCGCGGCTTGGTGGGCGGGGTGCCCTCAAAGAGGCATCCTCATTATTGCCCGGGCCTAGGAGGCACGCGGTCAAGCTTCGCCAGTAGGTTTTAGGGTGCATTCTACCAGAGGGCTCTCTTCCTCTAAAACCTTGGCTAGAGGTCTCCCTCTGCAGCAAGTTTGTGATGCGGCAGGTTGTCCTCTCCGCACACATTCATTCGATTTTTATAGTTTGGATGTTCTGCCACTCCGGGCTCATATGCCCTTGAGTCGACATCTCAAGCTCATGTCTGGACAAGTTTGTGATGCAGCAGGCTGGTCCTCTCCGCTCACATTCATCAGTTTTTATGACAAGTTTGTGTTGCGATAGTGTTCTCTATGCACACATTCATTGAACTTTATGGGCAAGATGCTTTGCTACTCCGGACTCTTATGTCCTTGAGTCGACATCTCAGCCCATGCCTAAATAAGTTTGTGATGCCGCAGGTTGTCCTCTCTGCTCACATAGGGTTGTTCCCCGTAGCACTTAGCAGCGCAGCATCTCGTTCCGCATTTTTAAGGGAAGAAGGGTTACACATGTAACCCGAGACGTTTTATCATCTGGCTTAGAAAAGTGACAACTTTGTGAAAAGTAATTGCCAATTAAGATTTAAGATTTGCCAATGGAGTAAGAAAAATACATTTAATTCAATAGGCTATGAATGAAAAATAAATAAATATTAATAATCTGTACAACTGATGTTTAGAAATTTCAAGACAAAAAAGAAGCCATTTTAGTAGTGTGTGCAGTGACATTGTTTGTTGGTTTGGACAGTCTTGTTCATATCTGGGCCTTTGAAAACTTTTCAAAAGTTCAACATTTTCTCTGGGGAAAGGATTGTTAACAAAATCGTGCAACAGAAGATAGAAATCTTCAATGGAGGGTGTGCGTTATTGCAAGACCCTGATGATCCACTGATAAATTATGCTGCTGTATGTGGTGGTTGATTCATCAAGACATTGTAAACATTTCTCAGATTTCCATATAAATATCCCTTGAACCTGCAGACACAGACCGATTCCAGCAAACTCTCAGGTAGTGTCACCAAATGAATGCTTCAAATGCACATTTTTGCTGAATTTATGATGGCATAACATATTTAGACTCATATTTAATTATGTGTAAAAATCATATTAACATTATTATTTCCAAATATATTCATTCATGCAAGTATATACACTCACCTAAAGGATTATTAGGAACACCTGTTCAATTTCTCATTCATGCAATTATCTAATCAACCAATCACATGACAGTTGCTTCAATGTATTTAGGGGTGTGGTCCTGGTCAAGACAATCTCCTGAACTCCAAACTGAATGTCAGAATGGGAAAGAAAGGTGATTTAAGCAATTTTGAGCGTGGCATGGTTGTTGGTGCCAGAATTTGGCGTAAACAGAATGAGAACATGGATCCATCATGCCTTGTTACCACTATGCAGGCTGGTGGTGGTGGTGTAATTGTGTGGGGGATGTTTTCTTGGAACACTTTAGGCCCCTTAGTGCCAATTGGGCATCGTTTTAATGCCACGGCCTACCTGAGCATTGTTTCTGACCATGTCCATCCCTTTATGGCCACCATGTACCCATCCTCTGATGGCTACTTCCAGCAGGATAATGCACCATGTCACAAATCTCGAATCATTTCAAATTGGTTTCTTGAACATGACAATGAGTTCACTGTACTAAAATGGCCCCCACAGTCACCAGATCTCAACCCAATAGAGCATCTTTGGGATGTGGTGGAACGGGAGCTTTGTGCCCTGGATGTGCATCCCACAAATCTCCATCAACTGCAAGATGCTATCCTATCAATATGGGCCAACATTTCTAAAGAATGCTTTCAGCACCTTGCCACGTAGAATTAAGGCAGTTCTGAAGGCGAAAGGGGGTCAAACACAGTATTAGTATGGTGTTCCTAATAATCCTTTAGGTGAGTGTATTTCCAAATTCCATAATTTCACATTTCTTTCTGTATGCTAATGAGGAGCGTGTTTTCTCCCTCAAGCCCGTTTCAAGCCCGTTTCACACATACTCCATTTGCAGTGCATATGCGGTGCGTATTTGTTTCCGTACCAATGTTAACAGGTTAGAGCTTTTACACTGCACGCGGATGCAGTCCGTCGATCCGTTCCAGTTAAGGTGCATATACAGCAGTGCAGCGATAGTTTACGGACCGAGTCTATTTTTGCTGTGCTGCACCGCACTGAATTAAAGTGGCAGAGCATTGTTCACATTAAAATAGACATAGATTGTCAAGAACCTGTAATAATTTCATCATATACGCATAATTACAGTTAATGTGTTCTACAGTTACTAAATTACAGGGTCAAAACAAAAGTATGATTATAGTCCCAAAAGTTGCAAAATGCCATCATATATGATTTTTTTACCCTAAAAAAAGACAGAGTGAACCCAAATGCGTCTCATTCTTCTCCTCCTTAGCAACAGATAAAGCACGATAGATTTTCTTCAGTCAACAACTTTGTAAAACAAAGAATCACAATGATTAAAATTAATTTTCATACTGTTTCAATGTCTTAAACAATGTCAAAGTTAACGTTTGGATTTAAAATCAAAATTACTTACACATTTTTGATTTTGTGGCACACAGAAACTGCGGATCAGTATCTATAGCACGTGCTGCTCCTGTACCGTATATGCACCTCATACGTAACATCCAGATGTTAGTAATTGACCTCAAAGTAAGTCTTTTTTATCATATTTGTGTTAACAGTAATCTGAACAGTGTTATATGATTCCGTGTCATATGTACATGCCAGGACATGCCCTGAAGCAATCGTTCTGTGTTAATAGATCGCTAATAATGTTTAAAGTGTGATGATTCATTGTTTATTAATATGTAAATCATTGTTACTGGTTATTCATGATGTCTTGATGGTACGATGTTAATTTGTTAAACTGTTATCACCCCAAACAAGTGATTAGAGTCATGTTTGTTGGAATGCTTTTCATGTTAGCTATGATGTTATTCATACATGGCAAATGTATGTTATTAACACCCACTAATCGCTTATGTTATCCTGTTAAATACCATGTTTCTGTTTATTGGACGATATATTTGGTACAGAAATGTCACTAAAGTGAATTAAGAATATTTTGGTTTCCTTATGTAACAATGAATGCCTGTTTTTGTGTATATATTCAGTTTATTCATTGCCTTTATTGTATTTCTTGTTTTCAGACTACAAAACCATATCCTTATGTACATCACTGAATTTACATCTGTGGTCCATGCATCTACCATCAATACACAGTGATTAAGTTGAATATCTGTCTCTTCATCATTTGTGCTCTGACAGGCACCCAGGGGGGTTTACTCATCCATTAGTCAATCAGAACCTAACAGTACAAAAGCCTCTACAACAAATTGGTCCTTCGAGCCAGATGAGCATTCTCTTTTGACATTATGGACTCTGATGAGGAGATTAGTGGAGGAGCTCGCGCTAAACGACATACTCGCCCTCCAGTTTACCTACAACAATATGAGGTACAATACACACGAGGCAGAACTGTCACTGAGACTGATGTTCCATGCACCTGTCCACCGGACTCCTTCCCCATCCTTTCAACCTTACACCACACTGCCTGGTGGTGACTTGGTATGTTCTGATGGCCCACTGACTATGTCCACGAGTTATAAGCCTCCTCAGCATACTACTTTCCATCAGCCATCCTTTTCTTCACCTCAAGTGACTGAATACATTACCTCTGAGCACAACAGTGAGCTAAAGCATTTGCGCAATGAGCATGCACAACTAATGCAGACCCATCAGGCTTTCAAGGCAGACTTGAAAGAGTTGAGGGAAGTTCGTGCAGAAGTCAGAGAATTGGTTCAAGTTGCTCAGTCCCTTAGAGCTAACCTTAGTCAAGTTATAAGCCAGAACCTCCCACAAGCACAGCCGTCAGTGTTGCAGTTATCCAGTCCCCCTGTGAGGCCATATAAGTCCACAACCCTAGAGGAGGTAATTAACCTCACTGAGCTTCCCTTACCTCCATGGCCTGAGCCTAAAGATGACTTGAGTAAACGAGTGGATGCCCTTGCCATGTCTGATACAGGAGCCACTATTTACCAACCTTTAATGCCAGAGACTAGAAACAATCCCTTTGTTCTCACAGTGGCTCAGTCATGCTCTCCTCAGCCTTATGCTTCTGAGGCTTATGGACTTCCTCCCCCTCCTACCCCTAAAGAGATTCAAGAGTTACTAATAGCTAAGGCCATACCATTACCTCCCCACCGTACGACAGCACCTATTCCCACACAATTTAATCCAATGCCTGCTTATTCGAGTCCTCTAGCCTTAGCACGAAAGTCAGAGTCCAACCTATGACCTGTAGCACCTTATTTTGGGTCAGAACATGTGTATAGAGGACCTACCCCTACGATCCCTAAGTTCATTCGGCCTGATCCAGGAGAGTTTGCTCGACTCAGGATAGCCTTGGAAAATCTTCTTCCCACAGACGGGACTGAACTTTTTAAATATCAGATCTTAGTGGATCATCTTAAGCTTGAGGAGGCTAGAATGATAGCAGATGCTTATCTGAACTCACCTGCCCCATTCACTGATACAATGGCTGCGCTCCATGAGAAATTCGGCCAACCGCATCAGTTAGCCTTAAGGAGAATCGCTATTGTACTTGAGAGCCCTGACATAAAGCGAGGTGATATCTCCGCCTTCCAGAGGTTCGCTCTCCAGGTGCAGTCACTAGTTGGCCTACTGAGAACCTTGGGACGTGACGGTGAACTGGAGTTCAGTTGTGGGTCTCATGTGGCTCCCCCCGATCAACGCGCTGAGTCATATGTTCCGCCAACCTGGCACTACCCCTAATCTAGTTGACCTTTCGAATTGGCTCCGTTACGAAACCTGGTGCAATAGCTATGATGCCGAGCCAATGTCTAAAGGCTTGTATGCTAAGTCAGACTCTGGAAAGAGAACTGTGACCATCTTGCATGGAGTTGGAGAATCCCAGAGTGAGACTCTTGTCTATCGTAAAGGTTCTGTTTCACCAACTAAGCCTGCTAAAGTGAAACGTTCTAGTCCTTTCTGTGATAAGACTGATCATTACCTGAGCCAGTGTACCTCCTTCACTAAACTTACCCCAGATCAAGTCAGGACCTGGATTCGTAGCAACAATCGTTGTTGGCGTTGTGCTAGGTCGCACCATGCAGCTCAATGTGACCTTAAAAAGTCCTGCAACCTCTGCCAAGGCATTCGTCTTCGCCCTCTACATGAGATTAATGTTAGTCCCTCCCAGAAGGAGGGCTCCGCTTTGGAGAAGAGCTGCCTGACAAATTCTTCTCCAGATCGTTTCTTTCTGGATAAACCCTCTATCGGAGGTCGCGTTATGCTCAAAGTAGTTCCTGTGAATCTGCATTATGAAAATCGCACCTTGGACACCTTAGCTCTTCTAGATGACGGCTCAGAGCGGACTATTCTGCTCTCCACTGCAGTTAAAGTCTTGGGCATCCAAGGTGTCCCTGAAGATCTTCCATTGCGGACAGTGAGAGATGACATTCAAGTCCTTCATGGTTCCTCTATATCCTTTCAGATCTCCCCCCTCTGTAAACCCCAAACAAAATATAAGATAAGTCATGCCTTTACTGCAGATCGTCTTAACCTGTCACGTCAGTCTTACCCTGTAGAACAGCTACAGCATAAGTACAGACACTTAAGGGGTTTTCCAATCAGTAAATTCACTGAAGTCCAGCCTTTAATTCTTATCGGTTCTGATCAGCCACATTTCATAACTCCAACTGAGCCTGTTCGATTAGGCGGCCCAGGTGCGCCAGCTGCAGTTCATACACGCCTCGGATGGACGCTCCAAGGCCCCATCCCTTCAATGGGGCGGCCTCATGCCGCACAACAATGTCTGCTAACCTCCTTAGCTTCAATCCAGGATGAACTCCTATAGAACGTCCAACGACTATGGCAGTTGGATATGGTTCATCAACAGGAGGGCAAAGAGGTAACCTGGTCTAAGCAGGATCATGAGGCTCTTCAGCTACTTGAGAGGAAGACTCTTATCCTGGAAATGGATGGAATAAATCAGTTGGCTATGCCCTTACTGCGGCGGAAGGACATTCCTGTGTTAAATGCACCTATTGAGTCAGTCCTACCTACCCTTCCTATTGTGGAAAGGCATATCTGAGAAGGCAGATATCCCTGAGTCGACACTAGGTCTCAGCTGGAATTGGCAGACGGACACCTTGTCCTACAAGCACCGACCGGTTGTATACAAGACTCCCACTTTGAGGAACATCTATAAGGTCCTGGCTACCCAGTACGACCCTCTAGGATGGCTTCTACCTTATACAACTCGAGCAAAGGTCATCATTAAACAATTGTGGAACAAACAAAGAGGGTGGGACAACCCTAACCTTCCACCTGAGCTCATACAGTCCTGGAATGCATGGGAGGAAGAACTTCGATACCTTCATTGTATTACCCTTCCCCGGACTTATGTCCCTCCTGAAGTTAGAATGGATGGAGCTACTCATGAGGTACATATCTTCTCGGATGCCTCTGAGCAGGCTTATGGTGCGGTTGCTTACCTCCAAACTTCTGACCAGGAAGGTCGGACCTATCTGTCCTTCATTATGGCATGCTCCCGTGTCAATCCTAAGAGAGTTCACTCTATTCCAAGACTGGAACTCTGCGGAATTCTAGTTGCAGCACAGTTGTCTAAGTTACTGGAAACCGAGTTGACCCTACATATCAAGTCTATTTCCCTGTGGACAGACTCCACCACTGTCCTCCAGTGGTTAAATTCAGAGTCCTGCCGCTACCGAGTCTTTGTGGGGAACAGAATCGCTGAGATTCAGGAGCTGACGGATAAGTGTTCTTGGCATTATGTGAGCTCTGCCGCCAACCCTGCAGATGACATCACAAAAGGGAAACCTCTCCCATACCTTGTTGCACCGAACCAATGGTCGCAAGGACCTTCTTTCCTCCTCCAGGATTCCAAGGAATGGCCAGTAATAACCAAGACTGAGACTATGGAAGGCAAAGTCGAACTGCAGAAATCAGCCTTCTTACATTCCTCTGTTAAACCCACTAGTGGATGGAACTACCACACCTGGCAAGAACTATTGGATGTCACTGCCCAAGAACTTCGAGCTACCCTAGCTCCAGGGACTCCTCCAGAGGCTGAGGATTTCTGCCAAGCTGAGGTCCATATCCTCAAACGGATACAGCAGGAATCCTTCCCTGAGGATTATAAACTACTAGAGACTGGGAAGTCAGTCAGTTCCAGAAGTCGACTAATCACCCTAGCCCCTGAAATGAATCCATCTTGTGGTCTGATAAGAGTGGGAGGTCGTTTGTGGAGAGTTGTAGGCATTGAGGATGCCGTATTGCATCCGGTGGTCTTGGATCCTAATCACCCAGTCACTCGCTTGATCATTCACCACTATGATCACCAGTTACATCATTCTGGCTCGGAACGACTATTCGTGAAAATACAGAGATATTACTGGATCCTGCGTGGCTGTGAAGCGGTTCGACGGTTCCAACATAACTGTCTCGAATGTCAACAGTGGAGGGCCCAGCCAACAGTGGAGGGTTCACAGTCAGTACCCGAGGAAGTCTTAATGACAGTCTTGCTGGAAGTGGAGGCCATCCTAAATTCAAAACCCTTGGGGTATGTGTCATCAGACGTGACAGATGCAGACCCAGTGAAGCCAAGTAGTCTCATCATGGGGCGGCCCGACGGAGCTCTGCCTCAAGTAATTTACCCTGAATCAGAGATGTTAAGTCGCCAACACTGGAGACATTCCCAGGTCCTAGCGGACCGATTCTGGTCCAAGTTTATAAGAGACTATCTTCCTAGCCTCCAAACTAGGCAGAAATGGCAAGCCTCTCCTCCCAACTTAAAGGAGAAAACCTTTGTTATCATTGTAGACCCCAATCACCTCGTATCTTATGGCCTGTAGGACAAGTCATTAAGACCCACCAAAGCCTGGATGGTCATATTCGGTCAGCCGATGTAGAAATAAAGGCCAAAGTTTATACCTGACCAGTAGCCCGCCTGGTCATCCTGCCGGCCTTACCAAAGGATGGACTTAATGCCCCTAACCCTGACTAGTTGAGTCACCTTTCATAGAAGAAAAGATGTTACACATCTTTGGGGGCGGCTGTTGTAAAGGCTCCTTTGATATGGACTTTTATTCTGAAACCATAGTTAGTTGAGCTGCTGCTATCAGCTGTGTCTGTGTGATCTGTGTGAGCTGTTATCTGAAAAGATGTTTATTCCTGTTTGTTCGTGATGATTGATGCAGATGTAACATCCAGATGTTAGTAATTGACCTCATAGTAAGTCTTTTTTATCATATTTGTGTTTACAGTAATCTGAACAGTGTTTCCGTGTCATATGTACATGCCCGGACATGCCCTGAAGCAATCAATCTGTGTTAATAGATCGCTAATCATGTTTAAAGTGCGATGATTCATTCTTTATTAATATGCAAATCATTGTTACTGGTTATTCATGATGTCTTGATGGTACAATGTTAATTTGTTAAACTGTTATTACCCCAAACAAGTGATTAGAGTCATGTTTGTTGGAATGCTTTTCATGTTAGCTATGATGTTATTCATACATGAAAATTGTAAATTGTCTGCCTGTGATCCTAAGACCGTAACCGGCTACGTGCCCAAGGTTCCTACCACTCCCTTTAGAGACCAGGTAGTGAACCTGCAAGTGATGTCCCGGGAGGAGGCAGACCCAGCCCCATCGTTGCTGTGTCCGGTATTTGCTTTGCGTACCTATCTGGACCGCACGCAGAGCTTTAGACACTCTGAGCAGCTCTTTGTATGCCTTGGGGGACAGCGGAAAGGAAACGCTGTCTCCAAACAGAGGCTTGCCCACTGGGTAGTAGATGCCTTTTCATTTTCTTATCCCACTCAGGCCGTCGATTCCTCCCTAGCCCTCATGGGTCCGCAGTTCGGCGGAGGAACAAATCTACCCTGTACTGGAATAAGTGCTCCACAGGGTGAGGACTCCTACGTGGACACCCCCTGTGTGGACCCACGTTTTCCTTAGGCAGTTCCGGCTGTCCTCCGGTCGCCGTGTTGTAGCAACTCCCCCTCGCTGAGGCTGGATCTACCACCGCGCCACTTTCACGTGTCGCCTAAAAACACATGTGATGTATTCACCACCTTTCCTCCCCAGCTGGGTAGGGGTGGTCTCCGCAGGGTCTTTTCCCCCTGAAAGAATAGGAAATTGGTTAAGACCCCCTTCCCTCAGTGCGTGTAAGGGCCCCGGCTGTCTATTGATCTATGCGAGAAACATAGAGAGAAAAGAGTCCCAGCCAGGCTTGGTCCGTTCCCAGGTTGGCAAGCGTCGCCTTGTTCCCCTGTCAGGGTAACCAAAAGGATTCCGATGACTTTGGTGGGGCATTGGGGAAGGGTACGTGCAGTCTGATACAGCTGGTCGTCTGGCACGTAAAAACACCTGCCCGCTCCTGTGGCTTCTCCGACACAACATCTCGTTCCTTCCATCGGGGAACGGAGGTTACATTCATAACCTAGATGATTTCAAGACAAAAAAGAAGCCATTTTAGTAGTGTGTGCACTGACATTGTTACCTGGAAAATGTCCCTTCATTTCCCCCTAAACAGACTGAGCACCAAGCACACCAAATTATTTCTACACTGTTAGACATTTCAAATGTTTTTTACAGTAACTTACTGGCAACACTGTTGGCAGTAAGTTACTGTAATTGAGATTTACAGTACCATAACCATATTTCAGTTTTACAGTAACTAAATGCTACTGTAATTATATTATACAGTGCCGTTACTGTAAAAACCCTAGGTTCACAGTACACTACTGTAATCCTTTTATTAATTTAATTATTAAATCATTTGTACAAAATAAACATTCGATTTTATAATTTTTTTATAATTACACTAGATTTTCTTTTATAACTGCATAAGTACTACTGACATTCAATCCAAACAGACACAATTTTTTCAAAATATCAAAATCTTTATTTAAAACATTGCAAATATGTGGAAACTTTGCATTTAAAACTGTCAGGCAATGTGAACTATGATGACCCAAGTCCTGAACAAAAGTTAATTCATGAATCAAACATAAACCTCAAGCCAAAAAACTTGGGAGAACAGGAAGAATATCTGCAAAAAACCAGAAGGGATCGGGCATATAGAGATTGAGAGAGGCAGAGGTCGGCAACAGCAGAACAGTCCTTATCTTCACAGCCAGGGAATGAGAGGCAAGCTAGGGTCAAAAAATGGAGGGCAGTCCAACACAGTCGGTGGTGTAAGGACAATGGAAAAACGAACCAACAGCGACTGGCGCAAATCCAGTCCGATGCAAAAGCATCGGACTGGATAAACAATATATAAATCACCAGGACATGTGAATCTACTGTAATTTATTCACTGCTGACACAGGTAATTCAACTAACAAACTATATTTATGTATGTAATTATGCATGACATATTAAACATGATCATATATATATATATATATATATATATATATATATATATATATATATATGCGATTATTAGCAGAAATCGATTCAAATCCAATAAATATTATAAAACGCACCTCTAACGCGTTCACGAGAGTCGAGTTCCGCCGTATGACGTACGTGTAGCGTAAGCTCCGGTGAGAAGCGCAGAGGATAGAGGAAGACAGTGATTATAGTTTATAAACTTATAAATATGGATATTTTTCTTATAAAAACACATCACTTCAGAAGGCTTATATTAATCCCCTGGAGCCATATGATGGATGGATGCACTTTTTTGGGCTTCAAAATCTAAAGGATATTTTTTTTATATAACTCAGATAGTGTTTGGCTGAAAGAAGAAACTCATATAAATCTAGGATGGCTTGAGAGTAAATTATGGAATAATTATAATTTTGGTGTGAACTAACCCTTTAACTGTTATTTTTATATTACATGTTAATTTTACAAATGTTTAAAACACTGTTGAATCATATACATTAAGTTACTGTATACTGATAAAACAATATTATCTAACACATAACAATTACATAATCACAGTGAATAACTGTACAAAGCAAATTAAGTTGTATGCACAGACTTTAATTTGTATTCAGACTATACATTTTGACATTTGCAATACATATGTTGAGATGTCTTGTCCATCAGCTGATCTGATATTATTTACTGTAATGAAGATGAACAGAACTTTCATTTTTAATAAGGACATTTATCCAAGTCTCAATAAATAACTTAAAAATTAAGTCAATAGAATGTTTAGGCATAGCAATATGGTGGCGCAGTGGCTTCACTTTAATTACGTCATGAGCAATCCAGTTCTTTATTATTGATCCACTGTTAGTAAGACCACTGTCTTACCTAATCCAAGTTCCTCCACTCAAATTCTGTTAGCTGGCGAAGGAAGGATGACACTCTGTTGTTGATGATTGTCGTCTTCCTCTTGACCGTTTCTCCTGTCTTATGACTCACTCCGGTTTTAACGGTGCATTTTGTTCCATCCTCTAGGTTTATCCTCAAAAAGAATCTTTAGGCAACAGAAAATGAATTGGGGAAACAAAAATTTAAATAATGGAAAACACATTTAATCATATTAGGATACATATATTAACTGTCTATTAATGTATTAATTATATTTTGTGAAAAATGACTCAGATGCTAAACAATCTTATTTTTTGAGTAAATATTGTTGTGAAATGACAGTCACATTAGATGCACTCTACTCTAATCACCGAACCATGGTCACATGGTCCATCCGCATTGTGAAATGACAGTGTGTGCCATGGTTTGGTGATCAAGACTGTATAGGTGCTGTATTCCAGAAGATAAAAATTGATAGTTACAGTAACAAAGTAGTGAAAAAGTATATTTTTACGATTCAGTTAAAATAACAACTAAACATTTGTGATAAACTAAACAGTAAAATGTAGATAAACAAAGAGAGGTACTTACCGTTGTATGAGTTCCAATGTCGCAAAGGATGACCTCACTCTAAAATATTTTGAGCATCCCTCAAAAGGACAACCGCATCATCACATCCTTCAACACTGCATTTGTGGTTACCACTATGCTGAAACAGATCTTGATTCTGGGACAGCATGTGTGTGATTTCTGTGCATGTGGGACTTTAATGCAGAAAACGGGCTTGAAATTGCCAGGACAGTGTTCTATGCCACATGAAAACCGGTAGTTAGCCAAGTTTCTATGGCTTTTTGCATGGCCACAAAATATTTTAAAGGGGTCATGACATGGTTTTTTTTATTGTATTATTATGTTCCCTTAGGTGCAATTATAGTATTAATATATTTTTTTTAAGAAAAACTTTTAAAATCTAGTGATTTATGACCTTTTCCCACCCTGTTTCTCATCCTCTGATTCAAACAGTCTGTTTTGGGAGCGTTTTCCATTTAAGACTTCAGTGTTAACGCCCACTGTTATGATTGGCTAACGTCAGTGCCTATGTATCAATTACTGGCGCCCCAGCCAGAACAATATGCAAGTAAACTAAGTAAAAACACTGTGATTATTCATAATGAATGAAATTGCGCTTTAAAAAGTAGTTTAAAGTTTAAAATAGATTACTTAAAGTTTGCGTCAGTCGTTGTTCCCAGAATAGTCGACACGGACTTATCTTTGAGCAACAGTTTTCTGGCAAAGCCAGCATCATATTGAGATTTGTTCTCAAAACAGTCATCCTTAAAATGTACAGAACAAGCGCTTAAGTTAACACTGCCGTGACTGGAAAGTCCGCAAAAATAAACTGCATCCATTTTTCCCTGGCGTCTGGATCTTTCGGCAGCTTATTCAGAGGTTTTGTTTGACCACAGCCAGGAACAGCACATCTGTGTGGCATCGTAATTTTCCTGTGCACAAGTAGTCTCTGTCAGAGCTACGCTGTCCATCGACTGAAAACTTGTGAGGCACGCGGCGATCTGAAATGGCGTAGTTGTCTTGCGCTTAAATCGTAGTTATCTTGTGCTGGAGGCGGTCATATGCAAACGCTGTTACGTCACTTCTAACCGACACGTCACTTCTAACCATGAATCCAGAACGAGCTGTATTTTGAGCTTGATTAAATAAATGATTCGTTTAGAATGGGGAGGACGTCTTAAAATATTAAACTTGCAGGACGTTTTAATGATACAAAGACCTCTTATATACCAAAAGATCAAGGCAAATTTGGTTTCTCATGTCATGACCCCTTTAAAACTGGCAGTAAGGTGGCTACAATCCTTACAGCTGTACATATTGCTAGCAGGTTCTTCACAAGAAATACTGATAAAAAAAAAGATCATAAATGCAATTTTCACCATAATGAATATCTATGCTGTTTCTGTTTGCTAATGAAAGACACTCTTGTAACACTAGTTAAGATTTGAACATGTTCTCCACATTTCTCTGTTCCTTATACAGCCATCACTCCCTTTTCCATATATTAAACATATTACATAACAAATATAAATTTTAATTCGGTTAAGCCTTTTGTTTTAAAGAACACTTTTTTTTGTTGTTTTTTTACCGCTAATATTTACGTGCATATGTTATCCTAGTTTAAATTCGTGTGCACAAATCAGACAACTGCGTGAACTGTCAGTACATGT
Organism: Xyrauchen texanus; assembly: GCF_025860055.1. Lineage (NCBI taxonomy): Eukaryota > Metazoa > Chordata > Actinopteri > Cypriniformes > Catostomidae > Xyrauchen > Xyrauchen texanus. Next base: position 5,901,547 of record NC_068281.1, read on the forward strand.
GATTATTTTTATTTATTATTTATTATTTTCCTTGCTTGCTTATTCTCTCAGGGATAAAAACCTTCGTAGAAAGCTCTTTTATCGGTGTATCACACAGGTGTTCTCCAGAACAGTACCGCTAAGCTCCCTCCCCAGCACAAGGCGCTGCTGTGGTTCCTAATCTGATTCTGTACCTTGCCTGTCAAAAATGAAAAAAAAAAAAAACTTGTTTTTGCGCTAAAAGCAGTTACGGTAAATACAGTAATATACCTCAAATTCAAAAATGACAGTAAATCGCTGTAAAAGCTGTTTGACGTCACAGAAAATTCCCATGATGCAAATGGAATTACTGTTATTTACTGTAAAGAAAATTTGCAGTATAATACTGGGTGATATACACCAAATTACAGAAATGTCTAACAGTGTAGAGTGGTGGTGGCGAAGTGGCTAAAGCACAGGGCTGTTAATCAGAAGGTCCTTGGTTTGAACCCCACGGCCACCAACCTTGTGTCCTTGAGCAAGGCACTTAACTCCAGGTTGCTCTGGGGGATTGTCCCTGTAATAAGTGCACTGTAAGTCGCTTTGGATAAAAGCATCTGCCAAATGCATAAATGTAAATGTGTAGGCTTGAGCCCCATGCAGTAACATTGTTTGTTGATTTGGACAGTCTTGTTCAAATCTGTTCAACATTTTCTGAGGGGAAATGTTTGTTAACAAAATTGTGCAACAGAAGATGGAAATTGGAGTAAAAGTGGAGATTTAGAGTAAGAAAGGACTTCAATATTGTTCTTTTTCTCCTATTATATCACTTCTGAAGATATGGATTTAAACACTGGAGACATATGGATTATTGTATGTATGCTTTATGTGATTTTTGGAGCTACAAAAGATCTGATCACCATTCACTTGCATTGTATGGACCTACAGAGCTGAGAAATTTTTCTAAAAATCTTCGCTTGTGTTCGGCTGAAGAAAGAAAGTCATACACATCTGGGATGAATAAATGATTAGAGAATTTTCATTTTTGGATGAACTATCCCTTTAAGAGCAACACTATGTAATATGTCATATGCACAAAGTCAGTGGGCACAGCCATGAAGTTTTAAAAATGTCATGCAAGCATGCACTCAGTCTAGGCACTAATGGGCTGGGTCAAGTGCAATTTCATTCTGAGGTTCTCCAGTTTTTGCACTGTATGCATCCTATTATAAATGTAATTTCCTGTCAAGCAACATCAAATAGATGAAGATAGCCCATTCATAAGAATTTGGTAGTGTACATGGGCTGTAAATGATCACAAGGATTACCCCTCTACCCTCCCTAGCAACCAGGCCAATTTGGTTGCTTGGGAGACCTGGCTGGAGTCACTCAGCACACCCTGGGATTTGAACTAGCAAGCTCCAGGGGTGGTAGCCATCATCTTTACCACTGAGCTACCCAGGCCCCCTAGGTGGTTTTAGTGTTGTGGCTGATCGGTGTATATTTAAAAAAAAAAAAAAAAAAGTCTCATTTAAGTAGTGTTTGTGTAACATAAGAATCCCCAAAGTGTAATTTAAGGAGAGTTTGTGTATGACCGCAGTCCCCAAAATCTCATTTATGGAGACATTCACACTGGCAGTTTAGTCAGAAACAGAGCATGGATAGCATGAAAAGTTGGTAATGTGAAAGCTATCTGTAGGAGGTGATCTGAGTTCAGTTACAATAAAACTGTGGCATGGTTCACATGAGTGAGAAAGCAACCTGTACTTAGGTCTACACTTGTTCATGAAGTAAAATAACTACTAATGCATGTGTTTTTGCTTATTTAAGCATGATGACATCATCAGATGCACACACAAACACAAAAAATGCACCGAGTGGCAGGGGAATGTCGTGGGACACAGAAGAGGTGAGGTGCCTTTTATTTTTGTGCATGAGTGGGCCTCGATTGTTGATTGCTGCAGGTGATGCAATTCAACTGTTGAATTATGGCATGCTACACACAGAAGTGTCATTCACTCTGTCATTCATTCAAACCACTTAAATGAGAGTTTGTGTAATGTCAGACTCCCTATAGTTATTTATGCTGAATTTAAAAAGTTATGAAACACTTGGCTTTCAGAATAGTGTTTAATACACAATCATTCCCTTATTCTATATGCCAAGATGCTCAGACACAACAACCCTGTCATCTACAATTGTACTTGCAGTTCAGTAGTTCATTAATGTAATCTTGTATAGAAGAGGTAAACTTATTTGACTTGCTGTCCGTATACTGGAGTACAGTGTAATAAGAGCATCTCCTGTAGTGTGTGTGTGTGTGTGTGTGTGTGTGTGTGTGTGTGTGTGTGTGTGTGTGTGTGTGTGTGTGTGTGTGTGTGTTGGCCACTAATCGTAGGGTTGGTGGTTCAATTACTGGCCCACACGACTCCACATGCAGTGGAGCAAGGTGTCCTTGGGCAAGACCATTTAGCTTGGCCTTCTCAGATCAAGGATGCCATTTTTATTAAAGAAACTAAACTGGTACAGATGACCTGAACACCAAATGAGGGCTTATTGGTCCGACGTGGCGAACTCGACCCACGGTGTGTTTCAGAGGTTTATGTTTTTGAAAGATAAAACTCCAAAAAAAAAAAAAGTAAACATAATACATATATTTGGAAAGCTGAGATACTCGTGATTCGAACGATGTAAACCTTTTAAGATACAATCACAACAGCAGGTACAATCTATATCTTTGTCAGACCACCAACATATAAACAAACAATAACAAAATTTAGGCAACTCACCTATGAAGCCTCAAAGTAGCCCACTGAGCCATAACTTCCCGACAAAAACGGTGTTGTTTCATTGTCAAATGTCCAAACGATCAAATCAAGTAAAATGTTTTGTCCAAATCACAGTATTACATCAATAAATATCCACAGACTCTTGTTGCATCATTTCAAAGCACCTGGCAGCTGTGCCTAATCTTTCACATATTATCGGTAATAACTTCAGTTCAGATGTAAACATTTCCTATATCCGGTATCAAAATGGAAGCACGCACTCTGACCTTTCGATTGACACCTCATTTGACCCAATAGGAGCTTCCATGTCCTATCCAAAGCCTTCAATACCCAACCACAGTCTGTGTCGAATGTAAGGGCATACCCACTTTCCTTTGTTTACTGATCAAACCAATTACATCGAAGAGTGGAAATGACTGACGCATCGTATAGCCAATGAAATTCTGAAAACAGTGATATGCAGCTTTAGTTGGAAGATTACAGGATGGTTCTGTAATGGGTGTGCGCAAAATTGCCTTGCCATTACCGAGTATGTCAGGTCTGTGCGTAAAAATATTGGAGAGCTGTTTTGGAACTGTTTACACATTTGTCGATTTAAATATGGTGAAACGGACACGAAAAACAGGATTTTCACCCCAGGATGTGATATAAGAAGGCATTCATTGTCAAAATTCTGAGTTTGGAGATGAAATTTCTGAAAACAATACGGATGATTTGGAGGCAGAGGAAATATGGAGAGATGAGACATGGCTCTGGACAAGTAAGTGTTTTCTTGTGTTTTATAACATATATTACTGTATATTCCGCATAAATAAGCTTTAGTTTGAATAATGAACACATTTTGTAATTACCCTTTGTCGTGTGTTTCCTCAGTGAGTGTTTGAACCGTTTGTGCGTGTTTTTTGTATTTGTATGTGCGTGTGTGAGGTTTTAGTTCATTGTTTGTTTCAGATCTATTGACATGCTATATAGATGTTTTTGTATATTTACTGTAAATATATATATATATATATATATATATATATATATATATATATAAGTTGAAAATAAGAATATATGTTGTGTTTGAGAGTCTCTTTGTTACAATGCTGAATTGATGGGGGAGGTGTAGGCCCATCTCTTTGTTCCATAGTACATTGGCAAAGTATACAGTATTTACAGTAAATATACATACAATAATGCATATTTACACACTCGAAAAGAAAAACTATATATATATATATATATATATATATATATATATATAATACAGAAAAGATGGAAAAGTTGTGTCTAGCTTTGTAAATTACATTTATTTATTCTCCCCCACTCAGCAAGCGGCCACATAAAGTGGAGCAGCAGGACAGCACCTCATCAAGAGAGGAGGGCTTTCAGAAACCCTTGCTGAGGAGCTGGCAGAGTTGGGGTCTCACTCCACAGCCAGACCCGTATCTCCTGCTCCACGAAGAGCAGATCACAGGCCGTTGCACGTCACCAAATCTTGCACCGCTGGTCGTCTGAAGTGCAGGCAGTGTCATGCAAAGACACCAGTGAAGTACTCTTCCTGTGTTCTGCCTTTGTGCTTTGTACCCAAATGTGACTGCTACAATGACTGGCATGTTGCTAGAAACATGTACAATTTTATAATGGTTTGTAAATACTTTGTGTAAAAATTCATGTAAATAGTTTGTTGTGTATTTTTTATATAAACAAATTGTCCACCATAGCACTAGTTTTGACTCTTTTATATGCACAACATTTAGTTTCAAGAAGGAAAAGGCACTCTAATGTGTTTATGCATCAGTTACTCTGTGTCAGCAAAACTAATAGTGGATCTGGATATGGAATATGATAGCTCTAAGTGTCATCTTTCATTAGAGCCCAAAATTATGACTGTACGTTGAAGCGTTCAAAAGTAGGAGCCTTTTTGTCCTAGGTTACCAAAGGGTCCTTTTGGAGTATCCAAAGGCACTTTTGTAAAACGCCTGGGTGTACCCTTAGAAAAACATGTGTAAAATATTCATTTTTTATGGTATTGTTCTAAAATTTGAACTTGGACTAGGTAAGGCTTCATGCTGTGATCCCATTGTGTTCTCAAGCTAATAGCTACAAGTTATAGTCATCTGCAGGCATCTGTATGCAAAAAAATTTTCAGGCGGAAAAAAAAAACTTCTATTTCATTGTGTTCAAACTTCTATTACTCAGAATCAGTAGCACTTACAGTAATTCTGACTGCTGGGGAAAAAACTTCAGAGTGTCCCCTTTCAAATGTGACCAAAACCATGCATGTACTCCAAACGGTTCAAGAACAGCTTTAAATTTACTTTGGGTATGCCTTGATTAGGCGTTTTAGGCTAATTTTACAGGATTGGGAAGAGGTTTAAACAGTGTTACAGTTCGTTTCTATTCTAGATGTTTTTTTATTGGCTAAAAATAACATATTCTCAAGTTTCTATGACATTTTTCTGAGGCACAGAGCATTTTTTTCCAGAGATGTTTTATCATCTGGCTTAGAAAATTGACAACTTTGTGAAAAGTACCTCACAAATTTAAAACAAGAAAAATGATTTACCAATGGAGTAAGAAAAATAAACTTAATTCAATAGGCTACAAAAAAAAAAAAAAAATTATAAAATTATAACTGATGTTTAGAGATTTCAAGACAAAAAATAAGCCATTTTAGTAGTGTGTGCAGTGACATTGTTACCTGAAAATGTCCCTTCATTTCTCCTTAAACAGACTGAGCACCAAGCACACCAAATTATTTCTAGGCTTGAGCCCCATGCAGTAATATTGTTTGTTGGTTTGAACAAGCTTGTTCAAATCTGGGCCTTTGACAACATTTCAAAAGTTCAAAATTTTCTGTGGGGAAAAATTGTGCAACAGAAGATAGAAATCTTCAATGGAAGGTATTTGTTATTGCAAAACCCTGATGATCCATTGATAAATGATGCAGCTTTATGTGGTGGTTGATTATGACATCAAGACATTGTAAACATTTCTGAAGCCTCATCGGGCTTTAAAGGAACAATTCACCCCAAAATGAAAATTATCTCATCATTTACTCACTCTTATGCCATGCCAGATGTGTATGACTTTCTTTCTTCTGCAGAACACAAAATGAAGATTTGTAGAAGAATATCTCAGCTCAGATTAATATTTAAGTCAATTTTTACTATAAATTCTCCTCCCTGCTCAGTCAATCTCCACTTTAACTTTCAAACTCTTTTTCTTGTGTTTTTGGTGATTCCCATTCTTCGTGCATATCACCACCTACTGGGCAGACTGTAGAGAGAAACATTTCTGGCAAATAATTTACTTAAATATTGATCCGTTTCTCACCCACACCTATCATATCACTTCTGATGATTGAAAGTGCAGCACACAAACATAAGACACATGTCAATCAAAGACGAGAGGAAATAAAAAATTAATCTTTTATATTTTATATTGATCAACCAACCAGTGGTGGTCTTGCTATCACGATTGATGTAATGAACACCCCTGGACTGGATGTAGAATATAGCCTAAGTACTGAAAATTACTCAAAATTTTATGACACCATATCGAGGACTTCTCTTTTTTTCCGATAAACATCCAGAACGTTTTACCACCCAGCCCTATTGATAACATGGCATTAATATCTCACAGAAACCCAATAATCTCAGTGATACATAGCTAAATTACATGCTACATTATAGACATAAAATCTAGTAAACAGAAAGATGAAATTTACCTAGATATGTTTCTTCAAATTAGAGGCAGACTTAATGCTGATATCTAGCGTGAGCAAGCTAAACTCAGAATCCGAGTCCACAAAGTGTCATTCAAGTGGAGTTTGTGTAAAGTCAGAGTCCCTAAAGTCACTTTTGTAGAGTTTGTGTATGACCAGTCTCCAAAGTCTCATTTGTCGTGGAGTATTCATGATACTTTTATCTTAGAATCTTAAAAGTTCAATTTAAGCAGCGTTAGCAACACCAGTCCCAAAAGTGGCTCTCATTGCTGAATGTGGTGCAAACTTTTTTTTTCCATTAAGGTTTATCCAGTGATTAAAGTTTCTAGTAAGAAGATTATATTAGTCTATTTGTGGCCTCTCAATGATCTCAAAAGAAATGAAAAATGTTTTTCACAATAATACAAATTCAGTTAACTAATCCACAACTATGACTTATGAAACTGCTATTTCACTGTGTAACAACTATATATCTGTACCGGCTTGTGATTTTCTTGCCAGTATTAGAACTTTGCATTGTAGCTCTGTTTATGTTTCTGTCTTCTTAGAATGAATCATTTGTTGCATTGTCACAAAATCCTCAAATAATTACTTAATTGAGTTTGCATTTTAAGTCCTAAAAGTTTGACTTGAACAGAGTTTGTATATGTCTCTAAATGTGAAATAATAAATACTAAACGTTTTTAATAAAAGTGTACGTGTGCGTGAGCACAAATGATCTGCGTTGTGGATATGCTATAGTTTCGCCCAGTGGCGACGCGTAACTGTTGATAGTGGGAGGGCACAATTTAAAGTTCATGGTGGTATGCATTGTTCAGGGTCAGTAGAAAAATTTGTTTTAATTAACCCAAATCTCTCGGGTATTTGTTAACCACATAGCAAGTTTTCATAAAAAACACAGCGACGTCTGCACCACAGTAATGAGACAACTAGCAGGTCTTCTTAATCAGAAAGAAAACGTCTCGGGTTACATGTGTAACCCTTGTTCCCTGAAAAAAGCGGAACGAGATGCTGCGCTGCTAAGCGCCATGGGGAACAACTCTAATTGTGACCTAGCTGAAATAGTGTGTGTAACACGTCAATGAACATTGACCGGAATTTATAGCCTCGGCTGATGTAATCATTAGATGCACCTGCGGCCAGGCTATAAATGGATACGTCACCAGGTGTCGTCAGATACTTCTTTTTGAAGAGCAGTCCTGGGACGTCCCAGTGCGGCAAAGCAGCGCAGCATCTCGTTCTGCTTTTTACAAAAACACGTTCCCTTTACAAAAAGCTTCACTTTGATGCCGCGCTGCTAAGCGCCATGGGGAACGCAATACCCACGCCGACGCACTTGGGGCTGTCCGGACCCCTACGGTTGTGCAGTGTACTCACAAAAATGCGAGAGGTCTCAGACATGAGCTTAAGATGTCGAATCAAGGGCATAAGAGCCAGGAGTAGCATAAACATCAAAACCGTTACATTTTGATGAATGTGTGTGGAGAGGACCAGCCTGCCGCATCACAAACTTGTTTAGGCATGGGCTGAGATGTCGACACAAGGGCATAAGATCCCGGAGTAGCAAAGCATCTAACCCATAAAGTTTGATGAATGTGTGAAGAGAACCCTATCGCAACACAAACTTGTCATAAAAACTGATGAATGTGAGCAGAGAGGACCAGCCTGCCGCATCACAAACTTGTTCAGGCATGAGCTGAGATGTCGACTCAAGGGCATAAGAGCCCAGAGTGCAGAACATCCAAACTAGAAAAATCCAATGAATGTGTGCAGAGAGGACAACCTGCCGCATCACAAACTTGTTTAGGCATGGGCTGAGATGTCGACTCAAGGACATAATAGTCCGGAGTAGCAAAGCATCTAGCCCATAAAGTTCAATGAATGTGTGCGAAGAGAACCCTATCATAACACAAACTAGTCATAAAACTGATGAATGTGGCGGAGAGGACCAGCCTGCCGCATCACAAACTTGTACAGACATGAGTTTGAGATGTCGACTCAAGGGCATAGAGTGGCAGAACATCCAAACTATAAAAATCTAATGAATGTGTGCGGAGAGGACAACCTGCCGCATCACAAACTTGCTGCAGAGGGAGACCTCTAGCCAATGTTTTAGAGGAGAAGAGCCCTCTGGTAGAGTGTGCCCTAAAACCTACTGGCAGAAGCTTGACCCAGCGCCTCGTAGGCCGGGCAATAATGAGGATGCCTCTTTGAGGACACCCGCCCACCAAGCCGTGGCAAACCGCAGTGGCTACATAGAACCTGGCAGTGGCGAGGCAAGTGCCCGCTGACAGTTCTTTCTACAGAAAATCCAGAACTGAAGCAAACTGGCAGTTAGCTGGTTCTGTAATAAGAACTTTAGTAGATGGAAAGCATGCAGGTGCATTTGTGCTATGAATGCGTTACTACGATCAGCCCCTCCATGGGGTTGCTGGGCGACTTCGGGGAGAAGTAGAGGAGACATTGCGCTATCAACAGAAGCGAAGAGGTCCTCTTCTGCCCTGTAAAATCTACCCAGATCAGATCCAAGTGGAGGAGCCCTAGCACTTGAAATGGTCTCAATAACCTCAAGAGAAAACCCTGTGAACCTCATTCGGTACCCTTAGGGGCCAGACATGAAAGGTTTCACAATTCGAGACCAAGGATGAGAAGGTCCTCCCTGTTGGAATAGCCCAAGGCTGAGCTGTCGAGGAGAGGAATTAACTCTGAGAAACATATCCTGTTCGGCCAGCGCTAGCCATTAATAGGAGGCAAGACCCTTGCTGGTGAACATTTCCGAGACTCCGGGAGCAGAGAAACCGGGAAAGAAACTCATACAGACGCATTCTGGGTCATGTATGTGTCTTAGCGTCCAGACCCAAGGGGACTGGGTGATTTCAGGGAGAAGTAGAGGAGACATTAAGCTATTCATAGAGGCGAAGAGGTCCTCTTCTGCCCTAAGATCTCACCCAAACTTGTTCCAAGTGGAAAAAGCCCGGCATTTAAAAGGTCTCGATAACCTCAGGAGAGAGCCCTGTGTCCCTCAGTTGGTACCCTTAGGGGCCAAACATGAAAGATTCCACAATTTGGGGCAGGGATGAAATATTGCCCTGTGCCTGAGATAGAAGATCCTTCCTGTTCGGAATCACCCAAGGCGAGCCGTCGAGGGAAGAGATTAGCTCCGAGAACCAAGCCCTGTTAGGCCAGCTGGTGCTATCAGTAAGAGGCAAAAACCCTTGCTGGCGAACTCTGGGCAACTACTACCTTAGGGTGGAGTTCTTAACTCCCCGTTGGTATTTTCTGTCTGGACCGTAAATCTGCTCCCATATCACGGGCATCCAGGGATATAACTGACCTGAGTGACAGGAGCTTGCCCTGGGCCCTAAGGAGAACCCAGCGTGTCAGAAATACAGCTGACAAGAGCGTGGGTCTCCTTGATGATTTATGTAAGAGGCTACAGCTGTATTGTCCACCCGCACCAAGACATGGCAGCCTCAGGAAGAGGTATTTCAGGGCCAGAAATACAGCCATCAACCCGAGACAGTGACTGTGACAACCGAGCTGGCGACCCTCCTATCCCCTTAAGCTGGGCGACCACTTAAGGCCGCTACCCGCCCATCAGGGAGGCGTCTGTCGATTAGCAGCCTGCGACAACAAGGCAGCACCTAGAGTGGGACCCAAGGCAGAAAACCGGGGTCTGAACCACATAGAAAGGAGCGAAGCCTGAGGCGTAACCCTATTTAGCCTAGGGGTTTTGGCCCTTGGAAGAAATCCCTGGCTTTTGGCCACAACAAAAGCGGTCTCATGAGCAGAAGGTCCAGAGGGATCACTGTGGGCGCGTTAAGCCCTGAGACCTGGAAATCGTTGATACTGATAACAGTGCAACCTTGACCTAGCCTGACTTTGCTCAGGGTGATCTGAATGGACTCAATCCTAGCGGGAGACAGTTGTGCCCGCATTGTGATTGAACTCCATACGATGCCCTGATAGACAGTGTTCTGAGTGGGAGAGAGGGCGGCTTTTCTTGGTGTTGAGCCTCAACCCCAGAGAAACAGATGAGCTAAGGCGATGTCCCTGTGCTGAACTGCCAGTTCCTGGAACTGCGCTAGGATCAGCCAGTCGTCTACATAATTCAGAATACAGATGCCCGAGTCGCAAGGAGCCAGCTACATCATGCATTGTGAATGTGCTGGGTAAAAGGGCTAGGCTGAGTGAAAGAACCTGACCCTGGAAGACTTCACCCCCGGAAGTGAACCTCAGGAACTTTCCATGTTGTGGCAGAACTTCTAAATGAAGTATAGAAGTGCGTCATAAGATCGATGGTGACCAGCCAAACAAGTTGTAGGGCTTGAGACACGACCGTCTTGACAGGCATCATCTTGGACTTGAACACCCACGGGTAGTTCAAGCTTTAAGATCTAAGCCAGACGCCACCCCTCACCCTGCATGGGAAATGGGAAGTATTTAGTGTAATAACCTAACTCTCTCTCTGGAAGGGGAACACATTCCATGGCCCCTTTAACCAGGAGATTGAGTTTTTGGTTTTACAAAAAGAAATCCGGTTCACGGTAGTGAGAACACGCCGTTGAAACACGGAAGCGGTGAGTGAATTAAATCCTGATGCCCTTATAAGACCCACAGAAAAGAATATATCCGGCAGAAGTTTCCACGCTGCCAGAATCTCTGAGATGGGTATTATATTTTAACACTTCCTGTTGAGGGGTTGTCGAGTGTTTAGCGTCCTGAATAAAATGCAGGAACAGCGAAAACACCCAATTCTGACGAAGCCTCTGCAACCCGAAACACCAAGAGGTGGCGGGAATGGAGGGGCTTCAAGGGGGTACCGGGAGGGGTGAAGTGAAGCAGCGCCCGTCCGAGGGAGCTACCCCTAATCTAGGCGCAAGACCGTCAGGGTTTTCTCTTACTAGAATTTATAGTCCTGAGGTCTTGCTTCGGGGGCTGGCGAGGGCGGAGAGACTGTCCCAAATCCCTGGGAGGAGGATCAAGACTCGCCACGCTTTGCTTTTGAGCCTCCCTTCAGTCAGGACCGAGGCGGGTCTGAGGCTTGCTCGTCAAGCGCAGAACCCACACTCAGGTCGTCCAGGAGGTCAGCCTGGTATGCCTGTAAAACTGCAAAGTGTGCAGAGCAGCACCAGCCTGACCTGCTGCTTGTTAAGCCCTTCCCACTAAAGTGGAGGTTGTCCTACAAGGCTTTGAGGTTAGAGAGGGCTTCTTAAGTGACGATGCCGAGCCCGGCGAGAGATAGCCCGCAAGCGTCTCTTCGACCGGCGGCATCACTGAATACCCCCGTGCCTCAGCACCCACGATAGTCGAATATAATGACGTCGAGGGTATGTGAACACGGGAAGAAAATATCTATATATTTTTAAACAAATTTTTTTTTTTTAGGGGTTCTCCATGAGCGAAAAAGCTCTTCATGGAGGTTATCAAAGAAAGGAAGGGACCCATGAGGCGTTCCCTTTCTTAGACTGGAAGATAAAATCTATCCCCTAATTTGGAGCGTTTGGGGGTCTCTTTTTCACGTGGCCAGTCCAATTGGCAACCGCACGAGTAACAACATCGAGCAATTCCTCCGTAGATTTTTTATCGAGGACGGAAAGCTCGGAGGTGGGAAGAGAATCGCGATCCACCTCATGATCCGAAGAAGCGTCGGAATGCGCTTCGAGATCATGTGAAGGACCAGCTGGGTTTGGGGAGAGAGTGAGAGAAAGGGATCAACCCGTCTCTTGCTCCTCAGCCAAATCCATGCAAGAGCCCCACGAACTATCTTTTTTTTTTTTTTTTTCGTGAGTCCTGACTCCCGGAAGCAAGCGAAGCACTCTGCCTGTTAAAGCAAATCGCAGTGCTCGCACCCGCCCTGCTGCAACACGAGAGCAGCGTGCGTCTTACCCCAAACAAACGGAGCAAAAACTGATGTGTGTCGTCTTCAGGTATAGAGCGAGAAGAGAGGAACACGCACCGTTTGCGGCTTTCAGTCATTCTCTCTTTTTTTTTCTTTATTTTTTAGAAATATATATATATACATAATATTTTCTAAACAGAAGAGAAAAGAGAACAACGTTCACTGCACACTGCCTAACTGATTCTAACTCCTAACAGAGGAAAGAAAGTTTTGACAGGGTGTGTGAAACACACAGACACAGAATCGCTCTGAAAAAAGAGTTTCTGACGACACCTGGTGACGTATCCATTTATAGCCTGGCCGCAGGTGCATCTAATGATTACATCAGCCGAGGCTATAAATTCCGGTAAATGTTCATTGATGTGTTACACACACTATTTCAGCTTGGTCACAATTAGAGTTGTTCCCCATGGCGCTTAGCAGCGCAGCATCGTAGTGAAGCTTTTTGTAAAGGGAACAAGAGCTACTTCCTGGGTTGTGGCGTGCTAACTTTCCATTCATAATAAATATAGCCACGCCACCTTGCAAAATGCTTTAACAAACTTATGACCTAATCCTATTTTTGTGACAACTTACCATTAGCTAAAAAATAACACATGTAAATGACAATAACAAATGTACATGCTTTAAAAACCTTGCCTTGTCAAAAGAATTGTAGGCATCGGTCCTTTCTGCTTGCAAACCTTGTTACAATGCCCAGTATGTTAACGGCGTGTCCTTTTTCAATCTGTAGTATTGCCAGGTTAGAAACACGAGCATCTGTCATTGTCGTCCTCAGGTAAGTTTTCAGTTGCCGCAAAGAAGAAAAGCTTCTCTCAGCCAATGCTGTAGTCACTGGGATAGTTAAGTAAAGCACGTAGAGTTTGGACAGATTTGGAAGCGTGTCACGCAGTGCCATTTCACGAAAGAATCACAGTCTTTTTCCCAGCTGGGTGCACTCCTCTTCCTCATTACTCTTCTCAGCAATGCCATCTCTGAACATCTGGGAAAACAAGTTGATTTCAGAGTTCAGATCTTCTTGATCAATACTATACGTGGTGGAAACAGCGCCAACACTTTCATCTGACGGGCTCTCAGAAGAGAGAACGTCTGCAAGGGACTTGAAAATGGACAGGTCATTCTCGGAAAAGCGGTCCTCTACTTCCTCAATAAGGGTATCCAGAGTGCTGTACAGTATTTCAACTCTGTAGTAAACGCTTTTCTGGCACAGTTCATCAACTTGATTAAAGGTCTGGGATGCAAAATCGTCACTTCTCATTTCCTTTAGCACTGACACTTTGGATTTAACCATCGCCATTGCTGTTTGATATGTAAAGTCTTTTGATTGAAGAAATTGCGACAGGTGGTTCGTTTGCATTAGCACTCTCCGCATAAAAAACATGCAGTACAGAAAGTTGAAGTCTTGCACATATCTGAGAATTGCATAAGCTTCAGTTCCAGCTTTTGAACCCCCATGTGAAATTTCGTTCAGAGCTTGAACCATTTCATCAAAATTTTCCAACACAGCTCTGATAGCCTCGACTCGACAGTTCCAACGAGTGTCGCTGAGTGACTTAAGTGTAGTTGGCCCCGCAGAATACGTTTTTTGTGACGTAAATTTTTCAAACACAGCATGTCTCTTTGAGCTTACTTCAATGAAATTTTGTAGAGCTTGGAGAATTCCGAAAGCATTTCAGACAACTGGAATGCAGGAAGCAATGTCCACTACGCAGAGATTTAATATATAAGCAAAACAGTGAACATAGTGAGCTAGAGGATTTTCGTTAAGTATCCGTGTGGCCACACCTTTGTAGGGTCCTCTCATGTTGGCGGCTCCATCATAACATTGACCTCTTAGAGCTGAAATATCAAGTCCCAAGGCTGATAATGTACTCTTGATCAGTATGGCAAGTGAAGCCCCGTCCGTCTGCAGCGTCCTGTAGAAGCCAATAAACCGCTCCTGTATTTCAAATTACTGGTTTACGTAGCGCACTATGAGAGCAACTTGCTCGTGTCTTGACAGATGACATTGACATTGTTTCGTCTGCAATGATGGAAAACACTTCAGCTTTTTTACTTCATTTACGATCGAATCTATTACTTGTGAAGCCATGATTTCGATTATTTCATTCTGACACGAGCTGTGTAGGTAGGTGAAGTATTTCTCTCGGTTAACCATGAATCGTTGAATCAGTTCGTTGTCTGTACTACGCAGTTTCATCAATTCCCTCAAATTGCCTTGATTTGTGGAATCCATTCCCTCTTCGTGTCCCCTCAAAGGTATACCCTGGAGAGCATGTTGTGGCAAAAAATTATTAACCAACCATTATCACTGCGTAAGAGACACTCTGAATCAAACAGTCTTTTAAAATAATTTATTCTTTCAAGAAGGACACAGTCATTACACAGGAATTACTCTGTGCCATGAGTGTGACCCAGTCGGGGAGGGCTGACTTGTTTTTATACCTCTTTTCCCCAAGGTCTCTGACAGAAGCAGATCTTCCCTCTCTACATTCCTTAGACACAGGGGCATTCCTTTGCAATGACTATTACTGATCAATGAGTACCAAAATTTCTACAACAATTCCCCGCTTTTTATCATTCAGATTACTCAATCACAATAATAAACAATAAGACAAATTTTAAGTCATATTATCACACATACACTCTTTATCTCTGATTTTCACATAAATGATCACTCTCTTAAACATTTGTGAAATAACATTTGGAAAAAAATTAAAAAGCTTAGGCTGTTTTTTGTGGGGATAGTCCCTTAAGTATTAGCAAGCAAGTAAAAACTTTATCTGAAGCTGGGCTAAATGAGTAAACACTGTTACTGCACTTCTGACATAAAATCAGACCCTCGGTCACCTCAGTATAAACAAGAAATAGTGTACAGATTAAGTAGGAAAAACACATCAATTTAACATTTTGGTTATGTCACATCTCTTGGTTTTGTCAGCAGGCTATAAAAATACAAAGAATAAAAGTAGAATAAAATCCCTCATTTCAAACCCTCTCCTTGTACGTCATCTCGTAACACTGATGACAGCTGCTTATAACCCTCTTTACTTATCAAAACATTCTCAGATAGAAAAGACATACCTCATTTTAACACATTTCACAGTAGCTCTTGCTACTTGTATCATCATATTTGTGTTCATCATCCTCTGGATAGACTGTCATCTTTATCAATTGAACAGACATCCCTGCTTTAACCAGTCTCTGTACTGAGCTGGAAACACACGTTATAATGCATGGTAAACATAACAATATCAACAGTCCTATCACCGCAATTGGTAACACAGTTTGAATCAGCCAATACCCCCATCCTCCCCAGAGATTCATAAACCAAGTAAACCATGTACTCTCAAAATGTTCTGGCTCCTGTACGGCTTTTCTCATGTGTTCAATTACATTTGTGATGTTGTCGCTGTAATCTGGAATATTGAATCAACAAGACATTCCCAACATTTTGCAAACTCCTCCTTTCTCTGCAGTTAACATGTCAAGAACCAACCTGTTTTGAATGACCGCATCTCTTAACTGTTTCATTTCAACATTTATCATTGTCAAAGCATTTTCTGTGCTATTAGCTATTGCTAATACTGTCCATGCTAGCCCATTTATCTTATTAATTGTTACCGTTGTACCCACCCCTAAGAACAATGACCACCCCACGTTTGCTCAAGGCGTCGTCCACTGATCAGATAATGTGTACCCTTCATAGTGCTTTGGTAAAACCCCAGGCAAAATTTCAACATTTTATTTTTTTTGTCTTCCCACCCCAGGTGCCTTGTTTGGCAAATACACAGATGGATAACAACACCCTGACCATTTCTTTGGCATCCGATGAAATGCCCTGTTGCCACATATTATGTTGTTGACATAATAGAAATAAATGTGCTCTCAATGTGTTACATAGATCTTGTGTGATGAGCAATGCCAACAACCAATAAGATGTGTTGAGATTGACATGTGACATGTGAAGTGTATCTAAAAATAAAACGTTTTTCTCCTGTGTGAGAGTTCCAGCACGAGCGCTGATGCCCCACCGTGTTTTATTCCTCCGTCATTATTTGTAACTTAGCACTGGGTTTGCACACCAGGATCGTTGAACAATCTAACTCTGCTAACAGGTTATGGATCACCCAGATCGTACAGCGTGTCCAGTCAGAGGTAGCATGCTAAGCAAGCACCATGAGTAGATGGGTTGCAGAGTCAAGTAGCCGTTGGTCACGGCTAGTGTTTGACGGAGATGAAAAGAATTATGAACTCTGGGAGACAAAATTTTTGGGCCATCTTCGACTGAAAGGGCTAAAAGAGACTATTTTAAATGAGCCCACCGAAGATGAGGAAGGAGAACTGGCGGAAGACGAGGAGAAAAATGCTGAGGCTTATGTGGAGCTGATCCAATTTCTGGATGATAAAAGCTTGTCGCTGATAATGAGAGACGCAGCAGACAACGGGTGGAAAGCTCTAAAGATACTAAGAGACTATTATGCGGGCAAAGGTAAGCCACGTGTAATTAGCCTGTATACCGAACTGACTTCACTCCAAAAGTCGAGCAGCGAGAGTGTGACTGAATATGTTGTAAGAGCAGAGACCGCTATTACCGCATTGAGAAACGCTGGTGAGATATTAAGTGATGGACTGTTAGTAGCCATGATTTTGAAGGGCCTGCCAGACTCATACAAACCATTTGCTATACATGTCACACAAAGCGAGAAGGCGATGGCTTTTGCCGAATTCAAAACTAAGCTACGGAGCTATGAGGACACAGAAAAGATGCGCGCCATAGCATCAGCTGACAACGTCATGAGGCGCGGGCGCAGCCGAGTGAAAAACCCGCTTTGGCAAGTTCTAGTGATCGGGGAGCCGGGAGTGTGGACATCATATGCTTCAGATGTGGCCTGAGAGGACACAAAGCCAGAGAATGTCAACGCAAGCAGTGGTGCAGTCAGTGTAAGAGCAACACACATCGGGACGCAACCTGCAGAAGGAAACATAGGCGATACGATGCGCGGAAAGTTTCTGAGGAGGTGAGCGGCACGGAGTATGCATTCCGTATGAGCGACGGGGACGTGGATATCCAGCCGGGGCGCGGTGTCAAGGCAACAGTTCTGATGGTGGATACAGGGGCAACTTCACACATCATCACAGACATAGGAAAATGTAAGAAGTTCGACGACAGTTTCCAGGCCGAGACACACTGCGTGGAGTTGGCTGATGGCACAAGGTGCAAAGGAATCACTGAACGCAGAGGAGATGCAGAGGTTTGCTTGATTGACAGCAGAGGGTGACGTCACAACGCAACGCTGAATCAGGTGTTGTACATCCCCTCCTACCCGCAGGACATCTTTTCTGTAGAAGCAGCTACTTCCAGCAGAGCCACCGTAATCTTCAAGCAAGGGGAAAATGTTCTACAAAATAAAGACGGTACAAAATTCCACATTCATAAGTACAACAGACTTTACTATTTACACACAGCAGATGATGAATGTGATGACCAAAGTAAGGGGTGTTATGATATGCAGACATGGCATGAGATCCTAGGACACTGTAATTATGATGCTGTTCAAAAATTACAAGGTGTTGTTGATGGCATGATGATTAAGGTTAAAACAGATAAACCTGTCCTTCATTGCGATGTATGTACTCAGGGAAGTTTATCCAAACCAGGAACAGAGAGCCTGATGTAAGAGCCAAAGCAGCTCTAGAGATGGTGCACACAGATATAGTGGGACCAGTAGACCCAGAGTCCAGAGATGGGTATAGGTTTGCGTTATCATTCACTGATGATTATTCAAGCAACAGAGAAATTTCCTGCTGATACAGCCCCATACGGGAAGGTAAAATGTATCAGATCTGACAATGCTACAGAGTTCATGGTGAAAAGTTACCAGTCATTACTCAACAAAAATGGGATAAGACATGAGACCTCAGCACCTTACTCACCACACCAAAATGGCACTGCCGAGCGAAATTGGTGCACCCTATTTGACATGGCGAGGTGTATGCTGATAGAAAGTGAGTTACCAAAGGAGTTATGGACCTATGCAGTACAGACAGCAGCTGTAGTGAGGAACAGATGCTTTAACAAGCGCACAAAACAGATACCTTATGCTGACAGGAAAACAGCCTAATCTTTCCAGGATGCAAAAGTTTGGGTCAGTGTGTTTTGCCTATAAACAGGATAGAGAAAACTAGACTCAAGGTGTGAGAAGGGAATTTTTTTCGGGTATGACAAAAATAGCCCAGCCTACATGGTCTACTATCCTGAAAGTGGAAAAGTGCAGAAAAACAGACTGGTGAAGTTTGTGACCAAAACAGTTTTTGAGCTGCAGACACAAACTGACTTGAATCCTGATGATGACGATTTTGAGGTACAGAATAGCGCAAATAAGACCAGGCAAAATGCTAATGTGAGTCCAGGAAGTACTCCGCTACAGGTTCCAGTAACTATGCCTGAGGAGAACAGCCAAACACAGCCAGATGAGGACAAAAATGTACATAAAAGATACCCTCCTAGAGTGAGGAAGACACCAAGTTATCTGTCTGAATATGTATCTGGTGAGGAGAGTGATGATCAGGTACTGACTAACGTAGACTATTGTTACAGATTAACGAGTAATGTACCCCTAACATACAGAGAAGCTGTAACTTCATCTAACTCAAATGAATGGGTTAATGCGATGAATGAAGAGATGCAGTCACTAAAAGAAAATTACACATTCACTCTAACCAGCTTACCTGAGGAAAAGGAAGCAGTGGGGGGTAGATGGGTGTATGCAGTTAAAAACAATATTGATGGATCTGACAAATACAAGGCGCGATATGTAGCCAAAGGATATAGTCAAAAGATGGGTGTAGACTATGAGGAGACCTTTTCTCCTACTGCTAACATGAGGAGTATCAGAGTGTTAATGCAGAAAGCAGCACAGGAAAACCTGATTTGACATCAGATGGATGTCAAGACTGCCTACCTCCATGCACCAATAGACTGTGAGATTTACATGCAGCAACCAGAGGGTTATGAGGTGAAATCTAACACAAATTAAAAGTTGGTGTTTAAGTTGGAAAAGTCACTATATGGACTAAAACAGTCAGGCAGAAATTGGAACAAGATGTTGCACGAATAACTACGTGAAATTGACTTTTTGTGAAACCCTGCTGATCATTGTTTTTACACAAAGGAAACAGAAAATGAGAAAGTGATCATGATCATATGGGTTGATGATTTGATCATTGCTGCCAGTGATGAAAATGCACTAAAGGTTGTGAAGGAGATGCTCACAGCAAATTTCAAGATGAAAGACTTGGGTCAACTGAAAAATTTTCTTGGTATCGATTTTGATCAAAGTAATAACTGTGTTAAAATGTCACAGAAGAGATATATGGAAAAAATACTTGAACGATTTGAGATCCAAGACTGTAAACCACGAGTGACACCATGTGAACAAAAACTTACTATACTGATGATGCAGAGAAGATGATGTCAAGAAATACAGAGAGGCAGTTGGCAGCCTAATTTATCTAACTACATGTACAAGACCAGATCTGAGTTTTGTAGTAAGTAAGCTGTCACAGTATTTTACAGAGCCAACAGAAGAGCAATGGACTACTGTGAAACATGTACTGAGATATCTGAAAGGCACAACCGTAAAAGAGTTGATTTACAGGAAATGTGATAATGAGAAACTGGGATTACATGCGTACAGTGATGCAGATTGGGCGGCTGATGTAACTGACAGACGAAGTACAATGGGTTATTGTGTAAGCCTAAAAGAGAATGGTCCTTTGATCTAATGGAAAACCAAAAAGCAGCCCACTGTTGCATTATCCACTTGTGTGGCAGAGTATATGGCCTTATATGGCCCCTATATGGCAACCAAACAAGAGTGTATGTACCTAGTACAGCTATTAGAGGGCATTGACGGACATGACTACGCACCACCTAAGGTTTATGAGGATAACCAAGGTGCAATAGCGTTAGCAAAAAATCCTGTAAACAGACAGAAATGTAAACATGTTGACATAAAGTATCACTTCGTGAGGTCAACTGTGAATGATGGGAAAATAAGTTTGAACTATTGCCCAACAGACCAGATGGTAGCAGATGTGATGACAAAACCTGCAACAAGATTAAAGTTTAGTAAGTTTACAAAGTTTATGTTCGGAGATTAACCATGTATGGGTTTACATGATGCTAGGTAGAGCACCTAATTATGTTTTTTTTGTTGTTGTTGTTGTTTAAGAGAAGAACAATGTGAGAGCAAGTGGGGGTGTTGACATAATAGAAATAAATGTGCTCTCAATGTGTTACATAGATCTTGTGTGATGAGCAATGCCAAAAAACAATAAGATGTGTTGAGATTGACATGTGACATGTGAAGTGTATCTAAAAATAAAACGTTTTTCTCCTGTGTGAGAGTTCCAGCACGAGCGCTGATGCCCCACCGTGTTTTATTCCTCTGTCATTATTTGTAACTTAGCACTGGGTTTGCACACCAGGATCGTTGAACAATCTAACTCTGCTAACACTGCTGCAGGTGAAGTTTCATGTGGCTTGCTAAATGGGCATGTGAAGTTGACTCCTTGTCGTTGATGACGGCTGTACAGTTGTCCGCTGTTCTGTCCTTCACGTTGATTCTGACCCTACAGTCAGACCACCCTGCTTTAAACCGTCTCGCATTGTTCTTGAATTCTTTTCAGTTCGTACCTTTTCACGATGACTACTGCTTGTGACCACACGATGGGGTTCACTCTGCACACAGGCCGTGCTATTCTCTGTGGTTGGCCTTGCTCTTCCATTGATAGTGGTATTTGGTGTTCAAACTTGACCTCGGCCTTTATTGACATTCACTCGGAACAATCTCCTCCTGTTGCTGATTCTCCTGCGATGTGGGAGGAACTTTCCTGCAGTGGTTGGCATGAACCCACGTAGCTCTCTCTGCGACCTTCAATGCCGTGTGAGTCGTTTTGTGCAGGAAGGTTTCAGCAATCTCACCCTGAGCGGCTTTCACCTGAACATAAACATTGGACAACAGAGAAGACATTTCTTTGCAATAATTCAACATGTCATTCTAACACAGATCTGTTGATGGCAGCCTTTGTCTCCCCCCCTCTATTCCCATGAATGGTGGTCTACCAAATAGTATTTCAAATGGACTTAAATTTGTTTTGACTCTTTTTCTCATTCTGGTGTACATCAACACAATTGGAAGTGCTTTAACCCATGTGAGCCCAGTTTCCTCACAGCACTTAGCCAATTTGTTCTTGATCGTTTGATTCTCCCTCTCAATAGCGCCTCCGCTGGTGGCCTGGTAACTGCAGTGTGTTCTCATGTCAATTCCCAAAAACTGACCCACCTGCTTTATTGCTTCATTTACAAAGTGTGTCCCATTGTCCGAGCTGATTTTTCTTGGAATTCCCCATCTCGGAACAATCTCGGTTAAAAGAGCTTTCGCTACTGCTGCCGAGTCTTGTTTCAAGGTTGGGAATGCCTCAACCCATTTGGACCACATGTCAACCATCACCAGGCAGTATTTCTGTTTCCCACAAGGGGTTAACTCGATGAAATCCATCATCAGATACTCAAAAGGCCCCCTGATGGTGGTTGAGATACTATAGGTGTTTTTATCACTCTCGCCACGTTATGTGTGTTAAAAATGACACATTTTTGCAAAAATGTTGTCCTTTGTAAACCACAATTCTTTCATTTGCGCAACCATCCCCGCTTTTGATACATGGTCTAACCCGTGTATCAACTTTCCATAATGAGGAAAGAAGGGTTTGGGTAAACAAGGCATGCCATCACAGCTCATCCACACATTCTCCTTAAAACTACAGCCAGCTGCCTTCCACTTGTTTTTCTCCTCGCCTGTGGAAAAAGTTTGCATGCTCTGTAAACAAGAAGAAATTTCGAGGTTATTGTCAGATATCAAAGCACACGTAGTTTCTTTTGTCTCCATTGCTGCCGCAGCCTTCGCTGCCGCGTCTGCTCGTGCGTTTCCTGTTGAGACTGAACTGTTATCGTGAGTGTGCGCTGCGCATTTGCAAATCGCGACCTTGTCTGGTAAAAGAATGGCCTCCAAAAGCTCAGACACAAGAGACGCGTTTAATATTGGACGGCCATCTGACTTCAGAAATGTTCTGAAATTTTGTGAAATCGTGTGCTACCCCAAAGGCATAACGCGAATCTGTGTAAATTGTCACACATTTGTCTGCCATAAGTTTACATGCTTCTGTTAAAGCAACCAGTTCAGCTGCCTGAGCTGAATAATTTGATGGCAGTTTGCCAGATATCACGACCTCAAATTCAGTGGTTATCGCGTAACCAACCTTATTCTTTCCTGTTTGTGGATCTTTGGAAGCCGACATCCTGCTCTGTGGGGAGGAGGGTGGCAGGATTCAAAGTTGTGCATCTTTTAACAGTTATGTTTGGCATGTCCAATAAATTTGTGTGGTACCTCAGCCATCGGGCTGTAAATAAATGTGACGTTCTCTGTTCTTGCAAAATCATGGAGACTGCGTGTGGAACCATCAAAGCTAAATCAGAATACCCCACAAATTCCCTGGATGCCAGTACTGCCAGTTCAGCAGCCGCCGCAGACCTCAAACAGTGTGGTAGACCTGCTGCTACTGCATCAAGTTTGGTTGAAAAATATGCCACAGGTCACAGTCTGTCTCCATGAGTCTGCAAAAGAACAGAAGTCATAAACCCATTTTTCTCATCAACCATCTGAACAAACGGTTTGTTTACATCTGGCAGACCCAAAGTAGGAGCCAGAGCCATTTGTACTTGCATGTTAACAAATGCCTCCTCGGCTTCGCTTGTCCAAACAAGCTTGTCACGTGACCTCAGCCCTTTCCCTGTCATCAGGGCTCGTAAAGGCTGTTCAAGAATGGCATAATTAGGAATAAATGTACGACAATAAGCACACATTCCTAAAAATGACAATAATTGTTTTTTTGTAATTGGTTTTGGCACATCTTTTATGGTCTGTACACGTTTGTCACAGATGGATTTACTGTTTGGTCTGATAACATGTCCCAAAAACTTTATTTCCTGTATCACAAACTGCAATTTTGAAAGACTTACTTTGTGTCCCTCTCCTTCTAGGTGCTTCAATCTCAAAATCACATAAATGCTCCTACACTTTTGACATAAATGCTCCTACACTTTTGCTGTGTTTCACTTTTGCACTTATTTCAGCCCAATCTGTTGCTTTCATGCATTCTATCACAAAAGGGCTCAGATCTGCCCACAGCTGCTCTTTGGCCTTGATCACTGATAGTGTGGCGTAGTGTTCCCTGCTATCAAATAGAACTGCATTTGTTTTTCTGTCAGGCAAGTTGAGAGCGCAGACACATTTTCTGTCCAGAAAATCTTATCAAATTTCACAGTCTCATTTTCTACCCCATTAAACCACCCCTCCTCATATTGTGGTTCACATTCAATTATGACATGTGACGTGCAATGCAATTGGTCAGGCATCATATTTTCTGTGTTAAATGACATTGTTCGATCTTTTGCCAATTTCAAGATCATTTTTGCCCAATCATCATTTTCCACACGCCATTCAAATGCCCACTGCGGTTCAAATTTAGAACAACATATTTGTTTAACTAATCCCAAAGGAACCCCCCTGTAAGGGTCAAATTCAATTCACACATTAAATCTCTTGCCATTAGAGGTACCGGACAAGCTGGTGAACACAGAAACGCATGTTTAAATGTTCATCCCTTCTCCGTCTCACACTCCAAGGGCACTGTGAATTTTTCAGAAATCAAATGGCCCGAGGCCGAAGTGCTCTTATGCACTGAACCTGTCAATTTTGGCACACATGGCAAGTCACATGGTTGTATCGTAAAATTGCTAGCCCCAGAATCTACCAAAAAAATCTATTAATGTCCCATCAACTAACATTTGATATCTCGGCATTTGTAAAAACCCTGAACTTTTGTACATTCTCAAACATTCATCCGAAACATTATCACATAAAGCTTCACCAGTCACACTCAAAGATTTGCAAGCATTGTCTTCATTGCAGAGAGCAGTATGTAAATCAGTGTATGTGTGCATGTTGTATGTGTGTGTGGTTAAAAAAAATGTAACTTCCCTTTTTTGTAGCCGGCAGCTGATCACCCTCAGCTCGACCCCCTCCCTTCTGCTCTCTGCTCTGCTTGCTTCAGTCTGCCTTTTTCTTCCCCGGACAGTCTGTATCCCAGTGTCCCTCTTGTTTTCACAGTTTGCATGTCGTGCATTCTCTGAAATCATGGTCGTCAGTTCCACACTAGCCGCAATTCCACTTCCGCTGGTTTCTGTAGCCTCTCTTCTTTTTGTCGGCCCATTTCTGCTGCGGTTTAGATGTACTGACATTAGATTGTAGTCGCACAACTGCCAGTTGTAGATCCTTCTCCCCCCTCGCCTTGACTTTGTCTTTCTTTGTCAGCAGCTGTTCCTCTGCGTGCACAGCGTGTGCCAGGGTGGAGGTCAGCCGCCCGCTCTTCCATTCAATGTAACTTGCTTCCACTGCTTGCTCGATCTCAGGTCTCAGAAAAAAGTTCATTCAGGTCTCCTTCTCTGTCCGAGTCGAGAGGAGCTACTTGTGGTGCTTGTCTTCTGGGCGGAGAGCAGTCGAGGTCGGGGTTCAGTTTCAGGGCTTTCAGCTCCGCCACGGGATAGTGATGATTATACGCCAGCGGCACCGGCACAATCGCCGTTGCATATGGGGAAACACAAACATACTTTTCATTAGTCGGTTCTGGTGGTGCTGACACACAAACAGATCTTTCACACATTTTATTTTAGGTTTTTCCTACACTTTTCAATCTTACAAGAAAAATTCTTTCTGCATTTGCTTTCGTTCTCTTCTATCTGCTTCCTTAAGCCAACAGCCCACTGTCTGTTCACATTTTTTACACACATGTTGAACGCAGCCACAACAACCTTTTTGTGCCTCGCTGCCCTGTTCCACTGATTCTCGAACCACTCTCAGTCTAGTCGTGCTCAGTGTTCCCTCCCTGGGGAAATCATGGTATTTGATCAGTTTCTCTATGTCCTGCATACATTTTCTCCTATAGTTTTTTCTCATTTGACAGAAAACCGGTGTATCAAATTTGGCAAGCTTGCTTTGAGACTTCCCCATACTGGCTATTTCTGCTTCTCTGTGGATTTACCGTTCGACGCACGTCTAATAATCTGTCGGACGTCTCCAACAGATCTGATTTCTTAACCCAAGATCAGATAAGGGTGCACTCCCTAGTGCTTTGTTAATTACGGTTTACTAAAAATCTTTCTCTGGAGTACGTTCCAGCATTCAGTATTTTAGCTAACCTAATTAAACAATTTTTGCGAGAACTCAGTCTCTGTTTAGAAAACCTCTTGACCTGTCCGTAGGTCTCAGTTTCTGCTCGAGAACCTCTTGTATTCACACTACAGAATGGTTTCAGCCACTATGGTCTCAGCCACTATGGTTCACTCACTCTTATACCAAAAGAAAATAATTTAGTCGTCTCTTATCAGAGATATTTGGGTTGCCACGGGTTCGTTTTCATTTGATTCCAGTGGAGTTTCTCCTGGCCCTGATGCGGTCGGTCCCTCTCTCTGAAGCTTACGAGGTAGATCTGGAACTTCTCAGACCAGGTGGCCAAACACCGTCCGCTTTCAGGTCCGGAAGGCACTTCCAAGGAATCCCACTATTCTGAAAATTATTAACCAACCATTATCACTGCACAAGAGACACTCTGAATCAAACAATCTTTTAAAATAATTTATTCTTGCAAGAAGGACCCAGTCATTACACAGGAATTACTCTGTGCCATGAGTGTGACCCAGTCGGGGAGGGCTGACTTGTTTTATACCTCTTTTCCCCAAGGTCTCTGACAGAAGCAGATCTTCCCCCTCTACATTCCTTAGACACAGGGGCATTCCTTTGCAATGACTATTACTGATCAATGAGTACCAAAATTTCTACAACAAGCGCAAAATAAAGTACTCTCTATTACAGTTTCTAAATATGCTCTGTTGTCCGCCACTGATTTTTTCTTTTGACTATCAAGCTGGGACGCAACGCTCCCTGTTTTACAGGACTGCAGCCTACCCTTCCATTTAGCTACGGCCTCTAGATGAGCTTCACACTTTGAATGTTCCCGAAATCTTTCATTTACTTTCTTCCATGTTTTAAAACCAGTAACTTGAAATGCCAGTTCACTGTTTGGCCCATTGCCAAATGCTCGACAGCAAAAGCAGAAAGCTCTGTCATCACGTATGCTGTATTCAAGCCATTTATACTCATTGTACCATATTTGCCTGAATTTTCTGTTTTTGATCCCGCAGGCATTGGCTGGAAAATTAATTACTGGCTGATACGGGCCTTCTTCAATATATTCCAAAGCTGCATCCGGCCAAGGCAAGGGTCTATTTTATCGACAGACTGGACAGTTGCACCCGCACTAACCTGAGCGTTTGAAATGGTATCGTCACTCTCGTTGCTTCTAACATTCAAAACTACAGAAGAGTCAGGTTCTGTGTCTGTTGATGTATCTGGCGTTGGTGGTTTAGATTTTTTGTTGTAGAAAAACTCCAAACTTAGCTGTCTTTTTGCCATTTTAAACTATTTTTGAATGCCGCGTGCTGACTGAACAGTTGTCTCACTAAGTGAACAGTCGTTCTCGCGAGAAGAAATATACAGGTGTGTTTATGCTAATATGTTTGAAATTTTGAAATAAACTACATATTTGCTACCCACTTACGAAAAACATTAAAACAAAACAAATTTTTTATACATTTTTTTTATATAAAACCTGGCAAGAGTCTGGAAATCTGGGGGGACATGTGACCAGGTGTGCCCCCCCTACATGTCGCCACTGGTTTTTCCCCTCAATTTGTGTGTGTGTGTTCTGCATTGTGGTTGATTTATGTATTTTATTTTACAATAAAAAAAAAAAAAATGAATATGCTCTGTGATTTCTTTTCCATTCATTTCCTATGTTGGGTCAAAAATTACCCAGAACACAACAAATGTTACTGTTTTTGTCACACAGCATAAACTGAGTTTATGGCAAATGAAGGAAAAGTAACCAAGCCTTGGCCTAATCAGGTTAAGGATACTATTTTTATTAAAGAAATTAAATCAAAATGGGTCAAAATGACCCAAACACCAAATGAAGGTTAAACAGTGTTATAGCTGGTTTCTGTTCTAGATGGTTGCTTATTGGAGTGGAAATAACATATTCTCAAGCTTCTATGATATTTTTTGCAGAGAAATGCTCGTGTGCCTCAGTGTAAATTTGTGGGAGTTAATTGCATGTTTTATCATCTGGATTAGAAAAGTGACAACGTTGTGTAAAGTAATTGCCAATTAAGATTAAAAATTTGCCAATGGAGTAAGAAAAATTAATTTAATTAAATAGGTTACGAATGAAAAATAAATAAATATTAATAATCTGTACAACTGATGTTTAGAAATTTCAATAAAACATAAAAAAAAATAAGCCATTTTACTAGTGTGTGCAGTGACATTGTTACCTGAAAATGTCCTTTAATTTCCCCCTAAACTGACTGCACACCAAATCATGTTTTGGCTTGACTTTGGAGCCCCATGCAGTAACATTGTTTGTTGGTTTGGACAGTCTTGTTTATATCTGGACCTTTGAACATTTTTCAAAAGTTCAACATTTTCTCTGGGGAAATGTTTGTTAACAAAATTGTGCAACAGAAGACAGACACCATGTGTTATTGCAAGACCCTGATGATCCACTGATAAATGATGCAGCTTTATGAGGTGGTTGATTATGACATCAAGACATTGTAAACATTTCTCAGTTTTCCATATAAATATCCCTTGAACCTGCAGACACAGACCGATACCAGCAAACTCTCAGGTAGTGTCACCAAATGAATGCTTCAAATGCACATTTTTGCTGAATTTATGATGGTATAACATATTTAGACTCATATTTAATTATGTGTGTTGTCTAATAATTCTACTTTTAATATAATTCTGTTTTTCAGTTGTGAAGTAGTCCTGGTTTGGGGTTTCATCATTATACTCAATGGCAGTCTGGATTGTCTACCTGTCTCTCTGCCTTCTCTTTTCGATGAGTGGTGCAGGTAAAAGCAATATAACAATAATAGGCTTTAAGGTATTACTTTATTTTTGTTTGAATAATGAATTACCTTTATTAAAAATATGAATATTTATAATAAGAAAATATTTTATTATATATGATAAAACTATGAAAGCCTGTTTTACACCGTATGTTCAATATCCTTCTTATTATTGCTTTGGAAGCACTACAATAAGGCTGTATTTGTTAACATTAGTTAATGCCTTAGTTAACAGTGGCAGTGGTGGCTCAGTGGTTGAGGCTCAGGGTTACTGACCAGAAGGTCAGGGGTTCAAGCCCCAGCACCACCAAGATGCCACTGTTGGGCCCTTGAGCAAGGCACTTAACTCCAGGTTGCTCCGGGGGGATTGTCCCTGTAATAAGTGCACTGTAAGTCGCTTTGGATAAAAGCGTCTGCCAAATGCATAAATGTAACAATGAACAACACTTATTTTCAGTGTTCATTCATTTTATTAATGTTAATTTTTACAAAAGCCTATAATAATATATCATGTATTCAGTACTACTAACACATGTTTTAACATTGAAAGGTGTCTAATATGATTCATTCTGGAGGAGAAAAGTTGGAGAGATATTGAAAGAATTGTCACATGTGTTCCTGTGTGATATAATATATATATAATGGAGTTTTGTGAACCTTATTGTAAAGTGAAAACCCTTTGATTATCATCAATGAATGCGTTATTAATGTTTGTTGACTCTTAATTAATTATATATAATTATAATAAAGTATTTACTGTGCAAATTTGTGAACCTTATTGTAAAGTGTAACATATTTCAGCATTACCTAATGTGTTACTAATGTTTGTAGGCTCTTTACTAAATGTATTTAACAATAAAAAAGCATTAATTATAGTTATTAAAAGACTTTATTGTAAAGTGAATGTAATTCACACGTTACAAACATTTGCAGGACATAATAAATTACATAGCAGAAAAGATAACACATTAATTAAACTATCGATTCACTATTGAATCAACAATCAATATCACATACAACTCTGAGAACATTTTTCTGCACTGTTGGGCGTATTGGACACACACATATATATATATACTGTATATACAGTAAATATAACGTAGTCTATATTATTAACATGAAACAAGACACTTAAATACTCTAAAGACGTGTTATTTTTATGTTTTGGTTGACATTAATTAATGCATTGAATAATGTTAACTTAAACACCTTTTTAATGATAGGAAATGTCTTATATGCATCAGTTAACATGAACAAATATTAATAAATGCTGTAAATAAATGTTGTTCATAGTTAGTGCATTAACTGTTAACAAATGCAACCTTACTGTTAAGTGTTACCATCATTATTATTATTATTATTATTATTATAAGTAGTAATAATGATTTAATTATTTTATTATTTAAGAGGAAATACAGCATCAGAGAGCAGCCAGCAAC
This sequence comes from Xyrauchen texanus, assembly GCF_025860055.1. Lineage (NCBI taxonomy): Eukaryota > Metazoa > Chordata > Actinopteri > Cypriniformes > Catostomidae > Xyrauchen > Xyrauchen texanus. Next base: position 5,931,443 of record NC_068281.1, read on the forward strand.
ACATGCTGTAACAGTAAGACTTTGGTACTCTTAATATCTGTTTATTTAATCCCACAATAGTTTATTTAACAATAATACAAAATATCAACAAAATCTCTTAACAGATTGTCCACTTGAGTGGTCTGAATATGGATGTAGATGCTTCAAGTTTTTCAACACACCACTCACCTGGATTGATGCAGAGGTTTGACATATAACTTTTTTGTCATTCATGAATTCTTTGAAAGCTTTTGTCGTCTGTTGTAACATTCATTTTCTCTCCTCAGATAACCTGTTTGACTTATGGTAGTAACCTTGCTTCTGTCCACAACCCTGATGAGTACATTTTTATACAGAACATGATCCGACAACAGACTCATACTTCAACAAGTACCTGGATAGGAGGCCATAATGCAGTTTCTGTATGTATTATTTTATTCATGTTGCTTGTGCTATTGGGCAGTTTATAGAGATAAAAACACAGAAACAAAAGCAAAATTTCCACCCAAAATTCTCATTATTGATTTGTCTGGAGACATTTTACTTTTGATATTTTCTTTTGCTTCTTTATTCTCAATAGTGACACTCATTATATTCCCATTAATATACTGTAATACAATTATTATTATTTTTATATCAATCAGAATAAATTAAAGTCTAAATTACCCAAATACAAGTATGATGTATAAATACTTCAAAATTTTTCACATTGCAGTAATAAGAATTGAGGGGGGAAAGACATAAATAATAAAACAGATTATGTAGGGCCCTATGAAAACCATTGTATTATTTTAATTACTATTATTACAATGAATATTACATAAGCATACAGTAATGAAATATTTCTGTTATTTTTCCTTTTAAATCAAGTTTTTATTTTGGTGTAAAACTGAGTGAACCTCTAACAGTTTCTGAGCGTCTTTGAAGGTAGCTTCTCATGATGAGTGGCAGACTGCACACATTCACTTTATACCACACAGCACAAGCAGCCCGTCATTTAAAGGAATAGTTTACCCAAAAATGTCAATTCTCTCATCATTTACTCGCCCTCATGCCATCCCAGATGTGTATAACTTTCTTTCTTCTGCTGAACGCAAATGAATATTTTTTTTAAGAATATTTCAGCTCTGTAGGTGTATTCAATGCAAGTGAATAGTGACCAGAACTTTGAAGCTCAAATATTTTTAATTGTTAAAACCTTAAAACATTCACCTTAAAAACTTGTCCGATTACAACCTCATTTCCCTCATTTTTGGCATCCCCCACTGGACATTTAACTGTGTAACTTGAAAACTGCAGTCAAATGTGTAATGAAGCACGTCATTTCAGTTTTGCAAAAAAAAGTTGCAATGCTCCCATACATTTTATGAGACCAGGCTGACATTTTCTTTCAATTGATTTTGGGGTGCTCTTATGTGTTTCTGATCCTCACAGTAAGTTTAGTACACCTGTGGGAATGAACATGTATTAGAGATACACCATGAACGCATGTGATCCTAAATACTTTTATATTCACAGGAGAAATCATGGCTTTGGAGTAATGGTAAACCAATGAATTACCAACTTTGGGCCCCTGGAGAACCCAGTAATGGTGGAGGTCGTGAGCACTGCATTGAGATGAACTTTAGTGGTAACTATTTTGAAGTTGAAATTATAAAATTAAATTGTATTAAAACTGTAATAGTATGGGTTGAAAAATAAGAGGTCTTGGTGATGTCAGTCAAAAGTGAAGTTTGTTTCAGAGGCAGTGGATTTATTTTGATTAAATATTATCTTTGGAATAATGTGCATGTATTGTTATTTTAGTGTTAACAGGAAAACAATGTGTATTAAGATCCAGTAATAGAGTGAATTTAGATTTTATGTTGACTTTAAAGTCATACTAGAGTCAATATAACAACCTTGAGGGGTTAGTTTGACAATTGATACTGACATAAAACAAGCCTGGTCATGATTTATTTGACTGATTTGGGATTTGGGAGTGTTGTCATCATACATGTAGACATTATATATTAATATTTCTCTATTCAACTTCTTATGTAATTATAAGCATCATGAAGCTTCACAATATTTACATGATTAAAATATATATATTTTCTTTCTTTCTTTTATCAGAGTCAAGCTACTGGAATGATTATAAATGTGCTGAGAAGAAGCCTTATGTGTGTGGCAAATACTGAACATCAGCCTCACCTTTTGTCTCACTTTAAATGTTAGACCATTTAAATGTTAACTGTTCAGAAGAGCTCAATAAATGTCAAGCAAATCACATAAATTTTTTTCTTCTTCTTCTGAGAATCAGTCTTGCAGCACAAATAAAACAGGCAGTCTTGTTGCTTCAACCTGCAAGTAAGATCGCCAAATATCTCATGGCTATCTATCAAGCAGTGGTAACAGTCACAAAACAAAAACTAATTATTTTGTCTTGTTTCCAAGTAAAAATATCTAAACATTCTTAAAACTGGCAAAATTGCATAAGATAGTTTTCTCGTTTTCAAATAAATCTAACTATATTTAATGAGGTTTAATCTTAAAACAAGAAAAACTATTTTCCAATTGGCAGGGTTGTGGAGTAACAGGATTACTTATTTAAAATACAAAATATAACTGTAATCATCTAAAGTTACAATTTAAATAATTGGTAATTAGAATACAGTTACATTCAAAAAGTATTTTGATTACTGAAGAGATTACTTTGCATTTTATTGTCATTTGTTTCATTTAATATTTAGTCCTTTCAGATGGAAAACATTTATACATATAAATGATGTGATCCAAAGAGTGTTTGAACAGCGGTGAAACACTTTCTTATGATGTGTTACATTCATACGAGCAGACAGAGAAGTAAGTTTGAAGCAAGTTTGGAGCAGAAAAAATAGAAATAAACCTTGTGTAAATTGTCAGCTTTACACGATGCTAAAATTATATATCTTTCCATTTTACATGCACATGATACGAGGCACGATCATATTTTTTTTCATCAAGAAAATTAATGTTAGATCACAATTTCTTTTTTTTCTATTGTACTATAAAAATCTGAATTATGAATGTTATTCAATATGTTACATTTTTAATCATTAATTTATTGATTTAATTATCATTTTACTTTGATAATCAAGGTGCAGAACAATGGAAAAATACAGCTTAGAGATTCACAGTCTCTCTCTGTGTCTCCTTGTAAGGCCCTGTTACGTTCCTGTGTTGTCTGCCCTCTGTTCTCTGTTTCACTATCACGTTGATTTCACGTTTCCTTGTTGTCCGCTCCGTGTTTTCCTTTTCACCCGTCACCGATCCCACTCCATGTCACATTTTCCCTGTTGTCCGCCCTGAGTCTCACTGTCCGTGTGTTAAACTACATTTCCCACAATTCCCGGCCTCCCCCACTGCCTGCACTCATCATTGTTTTCACCTGTGTCTCGTTCAGTCTCCACTTTGTCTGTGTATTTAAACCTTGGTTCTTTGTTTACTCTCTGTCAGTCGTTGTTTGGTAATGTTTCGTTTCTTGCATGTTGTCCAGCCTGGTCCGTGTTCCCTACCCGAGTTCAGAGTTTGTTTCTTCGTGTTTATATCTGTTTCGTTGTGTATCAGTTTCCTGTTTTCCCCTTGTGGACTTTTCTTTGTGTTTACCTTTTTTTTCTTGTTTGTTTATCTTTAATAAATACCGCGTTTGGATCCGCACCTCTGCCTGTCTTGTCCTGCTTCCACACCCAGCACAACAGAACGACCGACCCAAACAATGGATCCAGCGGTTCAGCAAGCGAATTACCAACTGCTCTGCCTGAAACAAAGAACCAAGGTTTAAATACATAAAAATATGTATTTTTACGATATGTGCGCATCAAGGGCACATATCGACCACAAAGTATGCGTGAGCACCCTTCTGATACCTAAAATGAAAAATGAGACACCCTTCGGTCTCATGGAGTTAATGGACACATGAAATAAGTACACAAGACTGAAAATTCATATGAAGTGTGCCATTTAGGACAGGGCCTATGACCGTGAACCACAATAGTCACATCTATGAGATAATTCAAATGTAGAATAATTTTTGATGTCATAGGATGTCATAGGTCAATATCTTTTGCAGCACTTAAATGTGTTAATCCAGAAGGCCAGTATTTATCTGGAGGTCTTTGTACAGGTTTATCAATGTAATTATAATTTACGCTTATGTGTTCCTATGATATGCAATGGAAGTACATTTCTATGTTTAACATGGGTGTATTCACAATACATAGCATACGATATAATATCTTAAGATTATTTATCATTATGTTAAGTACATCACACAAATGTGACTGTATTCACCTGTAATGTCTCCAATAAGTACAGTATATTGGCCTGTATGGCCATGATATATTGCCTTAGCTAGACTTTAGCTAACCTATTACATTAGCTAGTAGCTCATGAGTCATGAATGTTAGCAAGACACAAGTTAACTATATTTGCTTTTGGCTAATTAGCTGTATAGTCGAGGCACTGTACACCACGCGGAGGGAGGGAGGGAGGGCGGGCATCGACAAAATCTCATCTACCGACCTGATGTTTTGATTTTTTATTTAATAAATATATTTGTTTGACAGGGAAGCTGTGCTAAACAGGAATATATATATTAATTTATTTATTAAAAAATAAAAATAAACACCCCAGAAAAAAGGGCACTTTCTCTCGAGGAAGAAAAAGGGCAGGTGCTCAAGCCCCTTTGATGTCTATGTGTGCACGTGCCTGAGGCTGAGTAAATGATGAGAGAAATATATTTTTGGGGTAAACTCATTTTATTTGAAAGACTATCTAGGTACATAATAACACTGCATTGCTGTGACTGTTTATAACTATTTCAAAATGTACAAGCTCACACTTTAAATGGTCAGTGCTTTGATTTTTAAATCATTAAAATAGCAACAGATCAGAGAAAAAAATGGAGATTGAGTGATTATTTTTACACTTTACATGCCATTCAAAAACGTGGCATTTTACAGCGTAAGAGAGAAATTAAAAAACTTAAAATAATACCATTTGTACTTTTCAATGACTTGGGATGTCTATGTTCAGGGCGAAGGCTAAATTGTTACTGTCTCTTTAAGAGGGTTTTATCGCATGTTACGATATTCAAGGCACAGTTCAGTTTAATCTTTTGAGAACTGAGAAGTATCATTATTTTCGTTTTGTGCTGTGCTTGTTGCATCTGTATTCATTGTGAGATGATAAAATACAGACTGCGTGAATGGCTGATTTTGTTCACTTGAATTTTGTGACGTGTTTCAGAAAGATTATCGCGAAGACAGAGACAGCGCAGCCGGTTTATTTTCTTTATTTTACAAAAGCACAAGGTTTTGTTGTTATTTTAAGTGTACACAAATAAAAGTACGACTTTCATAGTTTGTGATGATGTATTAAATGTATCAGTATGGGCACAAATAACGCAGTATTTTGTTTAAGTTGTTTCCGCTGTTTCGAGAGAAAAATATAGCAGGACGTCATCTGGAATAATGCCAGAATTCAATATAATTATACCAGATTTCTTTCTCAACTGTTTGTTCACTTGAGACATAACAGACTCCTCAATATATCATGTATTTTTACACTTTGTTGTATGAAATTGTCCGTTCAGGCGCAAGCAGCAGCAAGCGAAATCTCATCGGCGTTCGAGCGGCGTTAGACACGACGCGGCTCGATCGCTGTGTCACTCAATCTGCTCGCAAACATGTATTTGAGTTGTTTTCACATTTGTTGAGTTGAATAGTGTAAAATCGCTTGAATGTTCAAACAGGCAAACATTGTATACAACCGACAAACCTTCGTGAAGATGCGTGCAAAGTTGAAAAGGCAACTTTAAATCGCAACGTTAATTAGCTCTCCTCTCTCGTTCGGCTTAAAGCCAAAATGTTCCCACACCGGAGCTGAAGATTGCGGCTTTGAAATCAATTCCATGTTGGACTCGTTCTTCCTAACTGGCTCGCTGAAGATGTCACGAAACAGAACACTTTAAAATGCAGTTGGTTCACGCCTTCTCTTCACCTGACGGTGTCCTCTCTCTCTCTCTCTGTGTGTGTGTGTGTGGACACGCTGCCTGAGCCCCGCCTCCGACACAGAGTGCAGACAAGATGACAGAGGCAGCGCGATCAACTAAAATGTTGGTGACATTCATTTTAATGTAAAAATGAATCTGATTATTATTTTTAATAATAAAACAAATTATCAGTTGCAATATATCGCGGCACCAAAAATGATCGCGCTCATTTCCATATATCGTGCGATAAGTCGATATATTGACGACAGCTCTAGTCAGACAACCCTAAAACAACATCATACTCGGAAGTTTTGATACGTTAGGATCGATAAGCCCATCCCTACTTTCTTTAGACATATGTTTCATGTGTTGGTTTTAATAAAGACTCGGAGTACTCATAAAACTCACAGAACGAAATATGCGTCACACTTTACTGCGTTCTCAACAACATGTACACAAGTCTTCTTCATACGTTAAAACAACGAGAATACAGAAAATAGGCTTAGAACTCCACCTAGTGGTTATATTATAGAATTAAAGGAGAAATTACATGAGACAGCTTTATAACTTAAATGGTTTTAACTGAAATAGACAAGTTTAATATAACTATTCTGATAAGTGTATATTTCCAACATCATGTTTGTGTTATCCGTTTCTGTAAGTTTTTGTGACGTGTTTCAGAAAGATAATCGCTTAGAGAGCGATAGTTTATTTTCATCTTAACCGGACATCACAGTTGATCACTGCAATAATTCATAATTCAATATATTGATACCCGATTTCTTTATCAACTGTTTGTTCAATTGAGACATAAGGGGGTGATTTCAAAGCATTTTGAAAGTGACACACTTCCTTCTGCCAGTTGGTGGCGCTATAACTTTGACTCTGAGGTGTAACGGCCACTCCGCTTCGCGTCGGGACAGCATTACCACCCCGGGTGTGCATTATTTTTCTAATAATTCAACGGCCCCTCGTCAATTATTCCTTACATAGAACTAACTAAGTTATAACACACTTTGTGTCCTTTTTTAGTCATAAATTCTTTTCCTCGCCACGGCCAAAACGTTCGAGATATCAAAAATCCGTCCTTAATGTAGCATCCTCAATGTCTTGACTTCATGCTGACCGAGTTTGGTGGCGATTGGATTAATTCTCTATGAGGAATATATATAAATCCAGAGCATGTGTTTCCAAACAACCCATAATAGCCGACTTCCTGTTGGGCTGGCGTAAAACTTAGAGCACGAAAGTTGTTCGGCCCGATGAGATCTAGAGGTGTACCGAGTTTCATATTATTACATGCAAGCATGTTTGATATATGGACAAGTGTTCGAATCCCATTCCAGGTGTCGCTGTCGAGCCCCCCTGCCACACCCGGGTACCAGCTTCAGCCCGGCCCTGATGGCCGTGGGTTCTGACCCTTGTGCAAAGTTTCAAGAGTTTTCGAGCACGTTAAGGACCCCAAAAGTCCCAGAAACCTTGAAAAACAATCAAACAATCAAAAAGCAAATCTCACCCAACAGAGAACCCCCCTCCCTCCCCCACACACACACACAAAAAATTTGGCAGGGCCATTCTGTCTGTCAGAGAGACACAGAGAGAAAAAACACTGAACGGGAGGGGTCACTCAGAGAGAGAAAAATTGAAAGAAATCCACATTCAAACCACAATATCTGACTTTCTGTTGGTCGGAGCTAATGACTGTAAATTAGAAAGTTGTTCGGCTTGATGAGAACAATATACACGCCGAGTTTTGTAACTGTAGATAGAACTAACTAAGTTATAACACACTTCATGTGTCCATTTTTAGTCCTAAATCAATTTCCTCGCCACGGCCAAACCGTTCGAGATATCAAAAATCCGTCCGAATGTAGCATCCTTAATGTCTTGATTTCATGCCGACCGAGTTTGGTGGCGATTGGATTCATTCTCTAGGAGGAATATATATAATTCCAGAGCATGTGTTTCCAAACAACCCATAATAGCCGACTTCCTGTTGGGCTGGCGTAAAACTTAGAGCACGAAAGTTGTTCGGCCCGATGAGATCTACAAGTGTACCGAGTTTCATATTATTACATGCAAGCATGTTTGATATATGGACAAGTGTTCGAATCCCATTCCAGGTGTCGCTGTCGAGCCCCCCTGCCACACCCGGGTACCAGCTTCAGCCCGGCCCTGATGGCCGCGGGTTCCGACCCGTGTGCAAAGTTTCAAGAGTTTTCGAGCACGTTAAGGGCCCCAAAACCTTGAAAAACAAAAATAAAAGCATTTTCACTCTTCAGCAAAATCAGCACCCTCCCCACAGACACAGAGAGACGTAGGGTCAGTGAGAGAGGAGAGAAAATTCTCCAAAACATCCACATTCAAACCAAAATAGCTGACTTTCTGTTGGTCTGAGCTAATGACTGTAAATTAGAAAGTTGTCCGGCTCGATGAGAACAATATAATTACTGAGTTTTGTGACTGTGGGTCAAAGTGTAAAGCAACCCCCACTTTTGTCAAAAGGTGGCGCTACTGAGCCCCTGCACCACGCCTGTTTCTGAAACTTTGCACATGTCTACTGGCTAATAAATGTGATGTGTCTGTTGAGTTTCATGCAATTTCAAGTATGCTAAGAGTCTCAAAAGCATCAAAAAGAATATTCAAGTTTGAAGCGTTGCCACGACAACAGTATTTAAGATATCAATAATCCTTTCACACGTCTACATCTGCCGTGTGTTTACATTATACACATAAAGTTTTAAGTAAATCGGGTAAAAATAAGAGGGTGATTTCAAAGCATTTTGAAAGTGACACACTTCCTTCTGCCAGTTGGTGGCGCTATAACTTTGACTCACAATAGTCACATCCATGCGATCAGCCTCTTACAGTGATCACGCTGCTGCGGTTTCATGGAGATCAATTAATGTATGCAGAAGTTATAACACACTTCCTGTTTCTCTTTTCGCGCCATCATTTCGTTTCCTCGCCATGGCCAAACCGTTTGAGATATCAAAAATCCGCTAACTATTTTTCATCCTCAATGTCTTGACTTCATGCTGACCGAGTTTCGTGGCGATTGGTGGAATTCTCTAGGAGGAGTATTTCACATTCCATTGCATGCGTTTTCCAAAAAACCCTAAATAGACGATTTCCAGTTGGCCTGAGGTAAAAAGTAAAAGTATGAAGGATATATGAAACGATGAGATCTATATGTGTACCGAGTTTCATATTATTACATGCAAGCGTGTTTGATTTATGGACCAAGTTTTCGGACCCTGTTCCAGGGGGCGCTGTCGAGCCCCCCTGCCACGCCCGGGTACCAGCTTCAGCCCGGCCCTGATGGCCGCGGGTTCTGACCCGTGTGCAAAGTTTCAAGAGTTTTTGAGCACGTTAAGAGCCCCAATAGTCGTAAAAAAAATAATAATAATTAAAGCTGCGAGCAGCGATGACGGGCCCAAGCCGGTGGCACCGCCACCCCCGTGCCTTTAGGGTTGCTGTGCACGATGGGCAATAACGTAACCTCGCTTTGACTGTCGAGAAGAAGATGTGTGCTGTAGAGCTCCAACGAACATTCACGAACGACAGCTCTCGACCTAGTTAGAAGCATTTCTTGTTTGCATGACATGTGGACTTAATAAATCCTTATCTTGAGCCAAATAAACAAGCTGACATTCAGTACAACCTGTGTCTTTTGTTTAGAACACATACAAATGTTATTTATGTACCGTTTTTGTACGGTACATAAATAAATAAAGCACCGCTTTTGAAGACTGCGCATGATGCTGAACGTGCTCTACTATGTAAGAACGAGCCGATTATTGAATCTGGAAATGGGTGGGGCCTGTAACACCTTTAGGAACCAAACGTGCAACACTCATAAATACCGGTTGTAAATCACATTCCCTCACTCGTCTTTGAGATGGCTTCACGTGTTTGGATCGTCGGCAGTTCCATCATCCGCGACACTGCATACTCGCTTCTGTGAGCAGCGCCTGGACGGAAACCTCGGTCTTCAGTGTGAGATCACCTGGGACGGCAGAGGAGGCAGACTCTGGGAGCAGCTGTTTCCAGCTCTGCGCTCTCTCAGGGCCAAAGCTACAGCTCCAGATATTCTCATTATTCACCTGGGAGGGAACAGTTTGTGTCGGGTGGGCCGCAACCGCCTCGATTTTCTTCGGAAATAAAGAGTGACCTGACCGAAGTCTTACAAATGTTTCCCAGAACCAGGCTGGTGTTTTCTGGCATTTTACCCCGTCTAAATTGGAGAGGACAGACTGGCAGGACTGGCTATGGCATTGAACGAAGCCGGCGGTGGATCAACGGCGCCATGTCTGGCTTCTTGGCAGAGAGGCAGATGCGCTGCATTCACCACAGAAACATCGGCTTGTTCCATCTGTGCAGAGACGGAGTCCACCTGAGACCAGAGGGAAACCAGCTTCTGCCGAGCAACCTCCGAGAAGCTCTGCAGGTGGAACTCAGAAGATGAAGCAACAAATGTCCTTTTAAGGGCAGCAACAATGGCTCTTTTAAGAGCCACATTCACTCATTCAAATAAAAAGCATTTTCCAAGTGTGTGAAATTCGTTGTTCCTCACCTTACTTGATGTCAGGTTTCAGATGACTTGTTTTTAAATAAAAATGTCGATTCCTCTTATCCATTCCTTTGTAAGCATTTCAATATAACTTTCAAACCATTTAAGAATCGTGCGCTGTTTTCTGTGCTGACCACAATCCAAAACGTGCCATAAAGCAGCGGTTCTCAAACTTTTTTGTTTTGGTTTATTTATATAAAGACACAGAGAATATTACTTGCCTTACCTGATTAGAATTATAAAAAAATAACTAGGGAATCACTAAAACGAGAGAATTATTCTTATTTGATGATACTCTCAAAACATTCCACAACAAATCCTTGAAATTGAATGATATTCAGAACAGAACACCTAATAAAAAAACGCTCTCTTTACAATCAAAATGTTTTTACATTTGCGATGTATTTGGATGCTAAACTATTCTTTATTATAGGCTTTGTACTTTACTCACGCTCCAATACCGACGTAGAAAATCATCCGCTTTACATGCTCAAAAATATGCTTGGAAACATCACAGTGGAGCGGTGCTTACTGTGAATGATACTGAATTGTACTACTGACTATTTAAACTAGGGCTGGGCGATATGGCAAAATATATTATCACGATATTTTTTTCCATATTGATCGATATCGATATTTGTTACTGATATATAATTTAATAATGCTGCCCGTTTGAAAAGTATACTGATAATGATGCCTGAAGAAACCAGAAGGTTCAATAGTTGAACTATATAGTTTATTAACATAAATAAATAACAATGCAAACATTTAACTGTGCAAACATGGATTGGTTGAGAATATATTTTGTTATAAAAGAATATTGATAAACTTTAAATCTAAATGTTAACATTTTACTTTTAGCAAACATGCTTTATCTGCCTTGACAAAACAATGCAAGTTAGCTTGCCTTGTAACTGATTATAAAATATCAAACTAAAAGCTGTGACTACAGTACTATCACATCAAATTTCTTTAGCAGGGCAGCAAACATTTCAAAATGTTTGCAGAGGTACAACCAAGACAACAAATGTAAACAAGTGAACCACAAAGTCCCTGGCAGATTTAAGTACTTAACTGTCAGATAAATAAAATATTAATTGTGTACTGGTTTTAAATATCTCAAATGTTTTAGAGGTAGCAATCTGAGTAAAAACTGCAAAATGTAAACATTGTAAACCAGTCACTATGCTACACCTTTTAGGTAGTGCTCATGTAACCCTAATTACCCTATTATAGGTTTTTTGCCAGAAAGACTAGTCTGCAAAACTTTTGGACGGAGTAACATTAACATGGGCCCGCGATTTTCATACTCTCGGTGTGGTCGCTGGGATGGTACCTTTTCAGGTGACCGAAAAGGTTTTATTTGTGTTTCCCGTCTTGGTTATCACCGACCGACGGCATATTTCGCGAGACCGCCTTTATTTGCGCTGTCGTCGCTTTTCAGATATCCAAACCACTTCCATATAATTGACGCCTTGTTACCTTTTTTGTCAACAATTTCCTCAGCTTTGGAAGATAGTTCGAGTTCGTCGTTTCCACTCATTTTTTCTTTACACTCACTTTCTTCACTGCCGGTAGCTCAAACAGTGCTCTGCTAGCAAATGGGCGTGTACTTAGACGCACAAGCCAAAATCTGCGCTCTGACTGGCTGTTGTCCGCTTATTTCTGCTTTGTAATAGGCTGTTAGGTCTATCCATATCGAGTAAACATGTCAAAAGTTTATCATCGTAGTCTAAATAAATATTATCGCGATGCCATATCGAGATCGCTTTTATCGCCCAGCCCTAATTTAAACAGAGTCATTTTTATATGTTAGGTTTACTATTTTATTATTATATTTTATTATGGATATAATGAACAGGCTACGATGTCAAGATTGCAATGATGGAGTGTGTGTGTGTGTATTTGTAACCTTAAGTAATCATGGTTTATTTATTCATTTATTTATTCATTTGTTCTTTTATTTATTTATTATTTAACATGCATGTGTGCATTATTAAAAGTACCATTGCAGCAACGAGAACGGGTCTGAGCCAAATTATGTTAAAGATGTGTTCTGGTGACTGGCGTGTTTTAAACCAATCAGATAAGAGTAAATCGAGAGTTAGCGATTAGCTCATCTGATTGGCTACATGAAGAAGGTGGACCCGCCCTCCACTTCGCGACTCCCGTTGGAACTACGCCATTTCAACAACAAATGGTAGATTTATCAGAAAATTAATCAGAAAGAAAATCAATCGCAAAGATCGCAAAACAATAATTATAAAAGTGGTTGTTTGCTGCCATTTTTTTGTTTTCTTAAAAATGTAAAACACAAGCATATATGTTTTATCACAGGTTTACAATAAAAATAAGAGTGTGATTTCAAAGCATTTTGAAATTTGATCATCATTCTCGGACGCTTTGATACGCTCGGATCGATCAGCCCATCCCTACTTTCTTTAGACATATGTTTCATGTGTTGGTTTTAATAAAGACTCGAGTACTCATAAAACTCACAGAACGAAATATGCGTCACACTTTACTGCGTTCTCAACAACATGTACAAGTCTTCTTCATACGTTAAAACAACGAGAATACAGAAAATAGGCTTAGAGCTCCACCTAGTGGTTATATTATAGAATTAAAGGAGAAATTACATGAGACAGCTTTATAACTGAAATGGCTTTAACTGAAATAGACTAAAGTTTAATATAACTATTCTGATAAGTGTATATTTCCAACATCATGTTTGTGTTATCAGTTTCTGTAAGTTTTTGTGACGTGTTTCAGAAAGATAATGGCTTAGACAGAGCAATAGTTTATTTTCATCTTAACCGACATTAAAGTTGATCACTGCAATAATTCATAATTCAATATATTGACACCCGATTTCTTTATCAACTGTTTGTTCAATTGAGACATAAGGGGGTGATTTCAAAGCATTTTGAAAGTGACACACTTCCTTCTGCCAGTTGGTGGCGCTTATAACTTTGACTCACAGTAGTCACAACCATGTGACACACTGCTGAAGTTTCATCGAGATCAGTTAATGTATGCAAAAGTTATAACACACTTCCTTGCTTTTATGCTTCCTTTGTGTGCTTTTTGAGCTTCAAAGTTCATTTGCAATGTGTTCCACATTCAAACCAAAATATCTGACATTCTGTTGCTCTGTTTGTTCACTTGAGACATAAGAGGGTGATTTCAAAGCATTTTGAAAGTGACACACTTCCTTCTGCCAGTTGGTGGCGCTATAACTTTGACTCACAATAGTCACATCCATGCGACCGGCCTCTTCCCGCGAACACACTGCTGAAGTTTCATCGAGATCAGTTAATGTATGCAGAAGTTATAACAAAACTTCCTTGCTTTTATGCACCCTTTATGTGCTTTTTGAGCTTCAAAGTTAATTTGTAATGTGTTCCACATTCAAACCAAAATATCTGACTTTCTGTTGCTCTGTTTGTTCACTTGAGACATAAGAGGGTGATTTCAAAGCATTTTGAAAGTGACACACTTCCTTCTGCCAGTTGGTGGCGCTATAACTTTGACTCACAATAGTCACATCCATGTGACACTACTGAAGTTTCATCGAGATCAGTTAATGTATGCAGAAGTTATAACACACTTCCTTGCTATTTGCTCCCTTCATATGCTACTTTTATGGGGTTTTTGGAGCTTCAAAGTTTCCTTTGCGATGTGTTCCACATTCAAACCAAAATATCTGACTTTCTGTTGGTCTGAGCTAATGACTGTAAATTAGAAAGTTGTCCGGCTCGATGAGAACAATATAATTCCTGAGTTTTGTGACTCTAGGTCGAAGTATAAAACCAATACCCCACTTTTGTCTAACAGGTGGCGCTACTGAGCCCCTGCACCACGCATCAAAAAAGAATATTCAAGTTTGAAGAGCTGCCACGACAACAGTATTTAAGATATCAATAATCCTTTCACACGCCTACATCTGCCGTGTGTTTACATTATACACATAAAGTTTGAAGTAAATCGGGTAAAAATAAGAGGGTGATTTCAAAGCATTTTGAAAGTGACACACTTCCTTCTGCCAGTTGGTGGCGCTATAACTTTGACTCACAATAGTCACATCCATGCGATCGGCCTCTTCCAGCTGATCACACTGCTGCAGTTTCATCGAGATCAATTAATGTATGCAGAAGTTATAACACTCTGACTGTTTCACTTTTCGCCATCATTTCGCTTCTCGCCACGGCCAAACCGCTAGAGATATCAAAAATCTGCCGGCAATTTTTCATCCTCAATGTCTTGACTTCATGCTGACCGAGTTTGGTGGCGATTGGTGGAATTCTCTAGGAGGAGTATTTCACATTCCATTGCATGTGTTTTCCAAAGAACCCTAAATAGACGATTTCCTGTTGGTCTGAGGTAAAAAGTAAAAGTATGAAGGATATATGAAACGATGAGATCTATATGTGTACCGAGTTTCATATTATTACATGCAAGCGTGTTTGAGTTATGGACCAAGTTTTCGGACCCTGTTCCAGGGGCGCTGTCGAGCCCCCTGCCACGCCTCGGTACCAGCTTCAGCCCGCCCTAATGACCGCAGGTTCTGACCCGTGTGCAAAGTTTCAAGAGTTTTTGAGCACGTTAAGAGCCCCAAAAGTGCCCCAATAGTCGTAAAAATAATAATAATAATAATAAATATAGCTGCGAGCAGCGATGGCGGCCCAAGCCGGTGGCACCGCCACCCCCGCGCCTTTAGGGTCGCTGTGCACGATGGGCAATAACGTAACCTCGCTTTGACCGCCGAGAAGACGTGTGCTGTAGAGCTCGCGATCAGCGTGGGCTCTGCAAA
The DNA here is from genome assembly GCF_025860055.1 of Xyrauchen texanus. NCBI lineage: Eukaryota > Metazoa > Chordata > Actinopteri > Cypriniformes > Catostomidae > Xyrauchen > Xyrauchen texanus. The sequence goes on from NC_068281.1 coordinate 5,946,821, forward strand.
AGTTCGCATGGAGGGCACATATCAACCACAAAGTATGTGTGAGCACCCTTCCGATACCTAAAATGAAAAATGAGACACCCTACGGTCTCATGGAGTTAATGGACACACGAAATAAGTACACAAGACTGAAAATTCATATGAAGTGTGCCATTTGAGACAGGGACAGTGCCTAGGACCGTGAACCACAATAGTCACATCTATGAGGTAATTCAAATGTAGAATAATTTTTGATGTCATAGGTCAATATCTTTTGCAGCACTTAAACGTGTTAATCCAGAAGGCCAGTATTTATCCGGAGGTCTCTGTTCAGGTTTATTAATGTAATTATAATTTACGCACTGCTGAAGTTTCATCGAGATCAGTTAATGTATGCAGAAGTTATAACACACTTCCTTGCTTTTATGCTGCCTTTATGTGCTTTTTGAGCTTCAAAGTTCATTTGCAATGTGTTCCACATTCAAACCAAAATATCTGACTTTCTGTTGGTCTGTTTGTTCACTTGAGACATAAGAGGGTGATTTAAAAGCATTTTGAAAGTGACACACTCCCTTCTGCCAGTTGGTGGCGCTATAACTTTGTCTCACAATAGTCATATCCATGTGACACACTGCTGAAGTTTCATCGAGATCAGTTAATGTATGCAGAAGTTATAACACACTTCCTTGCTTTTATGCTGCCTTTATGTGCTTTTTGGAGCTTCAAAGTTCATTTGCAATGTGTTCCACATTCAAACCAAAATATCTGACTTTCTGTTGGTCTGTTTGTTCACTTGAGACATAAGAGGGTGATTTAAAAGCATTTTGAAAGTGACACACTTCCTTCTGCCAGTTGGTGGCGCTATAACTTTGACTCACAGTAGTCACATCCATGCGACCGGCCTCTTCCCGCAAACACACTGCTGAAGTTTCATCGAGATCAGTTAATGTATGCAGAAGTTATAACACACTCCCTTCTTTTATGTTACTTTTGATGTGCTTTTTGGAGCTTCAAAGTTAATTTGAAATGTGTTCCACATTCAAACCAAAATATCTGATTTTCTGTTGGTCTGTTTGTTCACTTGAGACATAAGAGGGTGATTTCAAAGCATTTTGAAAGTGACACACTTCCTTCTGCCAGTTGGTGGCGCTATAACTTTGACTCACAGTAGTCACATCCATGCGACCGCCTCTTCCCGCAAACACACTGCTGAAGTTTCATCGAGATCAGTTAATGTATGCAGAAGTTATAACACACTCCCTTCTTTTATGTTACTTTTGATGTGCTTTTTGAGCTTCAAAGTTAATTTGAAATGTGTTCCACATTCAAACCAAAATATCTGACTTTCTGTTGGTCTGAGCTAATGACTGTAAATTAGAAAGTTGTTCGCCCGACGAGATCTAGAAGTGTTCCGAGTTTCATATTATTACATGCAAGCATGTTTGATATATGGACAAGTGTTTGAATCCCATTCCAGGTGTCGCTGTCGAGCCCCCTGCCACGCCCGGTACCAGATTCAGCCCGGCCCTGATGGCCGCGGGTTCTGACCTGTGTGCAAAGTTTCAAGAGTTTTCGAGCATGTTAAGGGCCCCAAAAGTCCCAGAAACCTTGAAAACAATCAAACAATCAAAAGCAAATCTAAACCCAACAGAGAACCCCCCTCCCTCCACACACACACACACACAAAAAAAATTTGGCAGGCCCATTCTGTCTGTCAGACAGAGAGACACTGAGAGAAAAAACACAGAAAGGGAGGAGGAGGGTCACTCAGAAAGAGAAAAATTTTAAGAAATCCACATTCAAACCACAATATCTGACTTTCTGTTGGTCGGAGCTAATGACTGTAAATTAGAAAGTTGTTCGGCTTGACGAGAACAATATACACGCCGAGTTTTGTAACTGTAGATAGAACTAACTAAGTTATAACACACTTTATGTGTCCATTTTTAGTCCTAAATCAATTTCTCGCCACGGCCAAACCGTTCGAGATATCAAAAATCCGTCCGAATGTAGCATCCTCAATGTCTTGACTTCATGCCGACCGAGTTTGGTGGCGATTGGATTCATTCTCTAGGAGGAAAATATATAATTCCAGAGCACGTGTTTCCAAACAACCCATAATAGCCGACTTCCTGTTGGGCTGGCGTAAAACTTAGAGCACGAAAGTTGTTCGGCCCGACGAGATCTACAAGTGTACCGAAGTTTCATATCATTACATGCAAGCATGTTTGATATATGGACAAGTGTTCGAATCCCATTCCAGGGGCGCTGTCGAGCCCCCTGCCACGCTCGGGTACCATCTTCGGTCCGACCCTGATGGCCGCGGGTTCCGACCCATGTGCAAAGTTTCAAGAGTTTTCGAGCACGTTAAGGGCCCCAAAACCTTGAAAAACAAAAATAAAAGCATTCTCATTCAACAGCCAAATCAGCACCCTCCCCCAGACACAGAGAGACGTAGGGTCAGTGAGAGAGGCAGAGAAAATTCTCCAAAACATCCACATTCAAACCAAAATATCTGACTTTCTGTTGGTCTGAGCTAATGACTGTAAATTAGAAAGTTGTCCGGCTCGATGAGAACAATAAAATTCTTGAGTTTTGTGACTGTGGGTCAAAGTGTAAAGCAACCCCCACTTTTGTCAAAAGGTGGCGCTACTGAGCCCCTGCACCACGCCCGTTTCTGAAACTTTGCACATGTGTACTGGCTAATAAATGTGATGTGTCTGTCGAGTTTCATGCAATTTCAAGTATGCTAAGAGTCTCAAAAGCATCAAAAAGAATATTCGAACTTTGAAGCGCTGCCACGGCTGACAGTATCGAAGATATCAATAATCCTTTCACATGTCTACATCTGCCGTGTGTTTACATTATACACCTAAAGTTTTAAGTAAATCGGGTAAAAATAAGTGGGTGATTTCAAAGCATTTTGAAAGTGACACACTTCCTTCTGCCAGTTGGTGGCGCTATAACTTTGACTGACAATAGTCACATCCATGCGATCGGCTTCTTCCAGCGATCACGCTGCTGCGGTTTCATGGAGATCAATTAATGTATGCAGAAGTTATAACACACTTCCTGTTTCTCTTTTCGCGCCATCATTTCGCTTCCTCGCCACGGCCAAACCGTTAGAGATATCAAAAATCTGCCGGCAATTTTTCATGCTCAATGTCTTGACATCATGCTGACCGAGTTTGGTGGCGATTGGTGGAATTCTCTGGGAGGAGTATTCCAAATTCCATTGCGTGCGTTTTCAAACAACCCTAAATAGACGGTTTCCTGTTGGCCTGGGGTAAAAGTAAAAGTATGAAGGATATATGAAACGATGAGATCTATACGTGCATCGAAGTTTCATATTATTACATGCAAGCGTGTTTGAGTTATAGACCAAGTTTTCGGACCCTGTTCCAGGGGCGCTGTCGAGCCCCCTGCCACGCTCGGGTACCAGCTTCAGCCCGGCCCTGACAGCCGCGGGTTCTGACCCGTGTGCAAAGTTTCAAGAGTTTTTGAGCACGTTAAGAGCCCCAAAAGTGCCCCAATAGTCGTAAAAAAAAATAATAATAATAATAATAATTAAAGCTGCGAAAGCAGCGTATGACGGGCCCAAGCCGGTGGCACCGCCACCCCTGGGCCTTTAGGGTCGCCAAGCACGACGGGCAATAACGTAAGCTCGCTCGACCGTCGAGAAGATGTGTGCAAATTCCAAGAAATCCACATTCAAACCAAAATATCTGACTTTCTGTTGGTCTGTTTGTTCACTTGAGACATAAGGGGTGATTTAAAAGCATTTTGAAAGTGACACACTTCCTTCTGCCAGTTGGTGGCGCTATAACTGACTCACAATAGCAACATCCATGCGATCGGCCTCTTACAGCTAACACACTGCTGAAGTTTCGTCGAGATCAATTAATGTATGCAGAAGTTATAACAGACTTCCTGTTTCTCTTACTGCCTTCTGCCAGTTATTATAGGCTTTGTACTTTACTCACGCTCCAATACCGACGTAGAAAATCATCCTCTTTACATGCTAAAAATATGCTTGGAAACATCACAGTGAGCGGTGCTTACTGTGAATGATACTGAATTGTACTACTGACTATTTAAACAGAGTAATTTTTATATGGTAGGTTTACTATTTTATTATTATATTTTATTGCGGCTATAATGAACAGGCTGCAATGTCAAGATTGCAATGATGGAGTGTGTGTGTGTGTGTGTATTTGTAACCTTAAAGGGGTCATATAATGCCATTTTTGTACAAGTTAATATGAATCTTTAGGGTCTAAATGAAAACTTTGTAATATACTTTTATTAAAAATTCTCATTAGTATTTTAAGAAAACACTAATTTTAACTGCTCAAAAACAGCTCCGCTTTCAGCACTGCTTCAGTGCATATGACTTTAAATGATAATGAGGTTTGGTCACCCCGCCCTCCCTCCGCTCTGGGGGAATTCTAGTCTTGAATCATATGCATTTGCAAGATGTAAACAGTATTTTGCCAGTATTGTGTTACCATTCATCTTCATGCAGTTATAACTGTTTTTTGACATTACTTCTAATCAGTAACATACAAGTATACCAGGTGTAACTTAGTGTTACCATGTTAACTGTAACACCTGCGCATACAGTTTTTAATAACACAATAACCATAACGCGTTGTTCATTATAAACGTGGATTATGAATTATATTGAGAACGTCGTAACGTTATGGAAAACATGCCGTAATGTACCCTGAGTGTAAACATTAGCCACATGCAGTTTAGCGTTGTTTTGGTTAAACTGACCTCTGAATGCCGCTTTACCTGCAGTTGAGCGTTGTTAAACTCACCGATGAATGGGGTTGTACACCACAATGAGCGTTGTTAAACTCACCGATGAATGCGGTTGCCTATGAACGCTTAAACCTTTGCTGAGAGGGCACTTTGATATCAGATTGTGAGGGTTTTAAACATAAAAAACTGTTGGAGGGCCAGATAAAGATGATCTGGGGCCACCATTATACTAGCCCTGCCATAGATTATTTATTGTAGCCTATTCCTTTTATTTTTATTTATTGCAGTCTCGACCCATTCAGCAGCAGACCATTGCAGTGAGCTTACCCAAGACGCCAAATTTCAACGCTACAGGCTCCGGTTCAGAGATATATAGAAGTCTATCGGACTACCCTGCACGCTATGTTTGCTCTCCTGATGACAACAGAAGTGACGTAGATAGTGACGTGTGCAAAACTGTCCCAATTCTGCTTTTCACAGCTGGGCCCTTAGCGCACTTACTCCGCTAAGTGCACTTTCAACAAGTGTCCACTTCGAGGAAGGCCTTAGGGCATAGTGTGCATATTGGGACAGGGCCTTCCTGTTTTCGGTCGAAGTCCACAGTAGTCGATTGTCGAAGTTAACGCTACGATCATTGGTAACTAAGCAATTCAAGAGAACGCTCCCATTTAAGTCAATAGGGTGCAACAGAGTTCTCAACAGAAAATATCACTCTAATCACCCTTTTGCTAATGAAAAAATAATAATCTATAAACAAAGTCGTAACAGCTAAAATAATTTTAGCTCAAATTTATTTATTTGCTAAAATAAAACATTTACTTACTTTCACATGTTTCATTAAGTCCTCGGCAGTTGCATGACCCATGAACTGGGATCCCAGGTATCTTGACTGCACCTGCCCGCCTCCCAAAAACGCACGTGCAGGTCCAGCTGTTTCGCTTTTGGTGGTGCGATTAAGACTTTCGTCGAACATCAGCACGTAACGGTCCCGTGATTTTGGAAATTAGTCATCATCCGCTATTCCAAAGCGCGTAATGGCTGATGGCTGTCGCTTGCTGGAGACCCTTCACAGCAGTTAGATGTTTTTCACTTTTTGAATGAGACTCCAGCTCCGTACACCCAACATTCCCAATTTAATAGCTTTCTTGCATAAGCAGTAGGCTTCAAATGCGTTATTTGCAACTGGCTTTAACCAAGCACCTAAATTCAGATTTTTCAAGCCAAGTATCGCTAAACTTGCACTTCCTCATAGCTGAATAAAATCCGCTTAACGCCTTTCTGTGGTATCCAAGAGACTCACGCCAATAACACGGAAGCTCAAAGCTGATTGGCTGTTGCATGTTGGTCTATTTTGTAGTCATAATACAGCGAATTATATTTGGACTAGCTGAAAAAGAAACTACAACACCACGGAATTAAAAAAAAACATTCCAAAGCGCTAGTGGAGCATTTAAATGAGATTTACATGGACGTAGGAAAATTAAGACCTGTTAAAAATTATTTAAGACCTAGAACACAATACTTCAGCAAATTTAAGACTTTTTAAGGCCTTAAATTGTGATTTTGAAATTTTAGACTTTTAAGACTTTTAAGACCCCATGGAAACCCTGTTCTGAGTAAAATCACCAAAGCAATGACGCCACGACTCCCGCTGAAGTATCCAGCATCTCTAAGGTCTGCAAATAACTCCATCCAGAACTGAGACGTATATACATTTTTAAGAGTCCTCAAGCTGATGTTTACACCGTGTACAGCTGCACTGAGTGGCCCTCGTTAAAATATTGAACGCAATGATGCAGTATGTCTTGTTTTTCCGCCTGGTCCGCGTCTTTTAAAAACTCCAAACACCGTTCTCAACAGTCAGCACGCATAAGTCTTCTTCTTACGTTAAAACAACGAGAATACAGAAAATGTGCTTAGACCTCCACCTAGTGGTTATATTATAGAATTAAAGGAGAAATTACATATGAGACAGCTTTATAACTGAAATGGCTTTAACTGAAATAGACAAGTTTAATATAACTATTCTGATAAGTGTATATTTCCAACATCATGTTTGTGTTATCCGCTTCTGTAAGTTTTTGTGACGTGTTTCAGAAAGATAATCGCTTAGACAGAGTAATAGTTTATTTTCATCTTAACCGACATCACAGTTGATCACTGCAATAATTCATAATTCAATATATTGATACCGCATTTCTTTATCAACTGTTTGTTCAATTGAGACATAAGGGGTGATTTCAAAGCATTTTGAAAGTGACACACTTACTTCTGCCAGTTGGTGGCGCTTATAACTTTGACTCACAATAGTCACATCCACGCGACCGCCTCTTCCAGTGAAGAAACTGCTGAAGTTTCATCGAGATCAAGTAATGTATGCAGAAGTTATAACACACTTCCTTGCTGTTTAAGCTGCATTTATGTGCTTTTTTGAGCTTCAAAGTTCTTGTGCAATGTGTTCCACATTCAAACCAAAATATCTGACTGTAGGTCAAAGTATGAAACCAATACCCCACTTTTGTCTGAAGGTGGCGCTACTGAGCCCCTGCACCAGGCATCAAAAAGAAAATTCAAGTTTGAAGAGCTGCCACGACAACAGTATTTAAGATATCAATAATCCTTTCACACGTCTACATCTGCCGGTGTTTACATTATACACATAAAGTTTGAAGTAAATCGTGTAACAATAAGTGGGTGATTTTAAAGCATTTTGAAAGTGACACACTTCCTTCTGCCAGTTGGTGGCGCTATAACTTTGACTCACAATAGTCACATCCATGCGATCGGCCTCTTACAGCTGAACACACCGCTGAAGTTTCATCGAGATCAATTAATGTATGCAGAAGTTATAACACTCTGACTGTTTCTCGCTTCGCCATCATTTCGCTTCTCGCCACGGCCAAACCGTTAGAGATATCAAAATCTGCCGGCAATTTTTCATGCTCAATGTCTTGACATCATGCTGACCGAGTTTGGTGGCGATTGGTGGAATTCTCTGGGAGGAGTATTCCAAATTCCATTGCGTGTGTTTTCAAACAACCCTAAATAGACGGTTTCCTGTTGGTCTGGGGTAAAAAGTAAAAGTATGAAGGATATATGAAACGATGAGATCTATATGTGTACCGAGTTTCATATTATTACATGCAAGCGTGTTTGAGTTATAGACCAAGTTTTCGGACCCTGTTCCAGGGGCGCTGTCGAGCCCCCTGCCACGCCTCGGTACCAGCTTCAGCCCGCCCTAATGACCGCAGGTTCTGACCCGTGTGCAAAGTTTCAAGAGTTTTTGAGCATGTTAAGAGCCCCAAAAGTGCCCCGTAAGTCGTGAAAAAATAAATAATAATAATAATAATAATAACTAATAAAACAATAGGTCTGCAGAGCTTAGCCTAGATATGGCTGCAAGCAGCCATGGCTGGCCGGTGGCACCGCCACCCCGTGCCTTTAGGGTTGCTGTGCACGATGGGCAATAACATAACCTCGCTTTGACTGTCGAGAAGATGTGTGCTGTAGAGCTTGCATCAGTGTGGGCTCTGCAAAAGTGTGCATCGAGGGCACATATCAACCACAAAGTATGCGTGAGCACCCTTCTGATACCTAAAATGAAAAATGAGACACCCTACGGTCTCATGGAGTTAATGGACACATGAAATAAGTACACAAGACTGAAAATTCATATGAAGTGTGCCATTTGGGACAGGGTCTATGACCGTGAACCACAATAGTCACATCTATGAGGTAATTCAAATGTAGAATAATTTTTAATGTCATAGGATGTCATAGGTCAATATCTTTTGCAGCACTTAAATGTGTTAATCCAGAAGGCCAGTATTTATCTGGAGGTCTTTGTACAGGTTTATTAATGTAATTATAATTTACGCTTATGTGTTCCTATGATATGCAATGGAAGTACATTTTTATGTTTAACATGGGTGTATTCACAATACATAGCATACAATATAATATTTTAAGATTATTTATCATTATGTTAAGTACATCATTAAAGTTAAGATAGTAAATGTATTTATATATTTTGTAGTAGCTAATATAACAAGCAAGTACACTGCGGGAATTATGAATTATACCAATGGAGTCGTATGGATTGCTTTTATGCTGCCTTTATGTGCTTTCTGGAGCTTCAAAGATTAATTTGCAATGTGTTCCACATTCAAACCAAAATATCTGACTGTCTGTTGGTCGGAGCTAATGACTGTAAATTAGAAAGTTGTTCGGCTTGACGAGAACAATATACACGCCGAGTTTTGTAACTGTAGATAGAACTAACTAAGTTATAACACACTTCATGTGTCCTTTTTTAGTCATAAATTAATTTCCTCGCCACGGCCAAAACGTTAGAGATATCAAACATCCATCGGCAATGTAGCATCCTCATTGTCTTGACTTCATGCTGACCGAGTTTGGTGGCGATTGGATTAATTCTCTAGGAGGAATATATATAATTCCAGAGCATGTGTTTCCAAACAACCCATAATAGCCGACTTCCTGTTGGGCTGGCGTAAAACTTAGAGCACGAAAGTTGTTCGGCCCGACGAGATATAGAAGTGTACAGAGTTTCATATTATTACATGCAAGCATGTTTGATATATGGACAAGTGTTCGGACCCCGTTCAAGGGGGCGCTGTCGAGCCCCCCTGCCACGCCCGGGTACCAGATTCAGCCCGGCCCTGATGGCCGCGGGTTCTGACCTGTGTGCAAAGTTTCAAGAGTTTTTGAGTACGTTAAGGGCCCCAAAAGTCACGGAAACCTTGAAAAACAATATCTTAATGCAAATCTCACCCAACAGAGAAATCCCTCTCCCTCCCCTCCCTCCACTCCCCACACACAGAGAATTGGCAGGGGCACGTTGTCAGAGAGAGACAGAGAGAGAAAAACATAGAATGGGAGCGGTCACTCTGTCAGAGAGAGAAAAATTACAAGAAATCCACATTCAAACCACAATATCTGACTTTCTGTTGGTCGGAGCTAATGACTGTAAATTAGAAAGTTGTTCGGCTTGACGAGAACAATATACACGCCGAGTTTTGTAACTGTAGATAGAACTAACTAAGTTATAACATACTTTATGTGTCCATTTTTAGTCCTAAATCAATTTCCTCGCCACGGCCAAACCGTTCGAGATATCAAAAATCCGTCCGGAATGTAGCATCCTCAATGTCTTGACTTCATGCCGACCGAGTTTGGTAGCGATTGGATTAATTCTCTAGGAGGAAAATATATAACTCCAGAGCACGTGTTTCCAAACAACCCATAATAGCTGACTTCCTGTTGGGCTGGCGTAAAACTTAGAGCACGAAAGTTGTTCGGCCAGATGAGATCTACAAGTGTACCGAGTTTCATATTATTACATGCAAGCATGTTTGATATATGGACAAGTGTTCGAATCCCATTCCAGGGGGCGCTGTCGAGCCCCCCTGCCACGCCCGGGTACCATCTTCAGCCCGGCCCTGATGGCCGCGGGTTCTGACCTGTGTGCAAAGTTTCAAGAGTTTTCGAGCATGTTAAGGGCCCCAAAACCTTGAAAAACAAAAATAAAAGCATTTTCACTCATCAGCAAATATCAACCACAAAGTATGAGTGAGCACCCTTCTGATACCTAAAATGAAAAATGAGACACCCTACGGTCTCATGGAGTTAATGGACACATGAAATAAGTACACAAGACTGAAAATTCATATGAAGTGTGCCATTTGGGACAGGGCCTATGACCGTGAACCACAATAGTCACATCTATGAGGTAATTCAAATGTAGAATAATTTTTAATGTCATAGGATGTCATAGGCCAATATCTTTTGCAGCACTTAAATGTGTTAATCCAGAAGGCCAGTATTTATCTGGAGGTCTTTGTACAGGTTTATTAATGTAATTATAATTTACGCTTATGTGTTCCTATGATATGCAATGGAAGTACATTTTTATGTTTAACATGGGTGTATTCACAATACATAGCATACTGATATCATATTTTACGATTATTTATCATTATGTTAAGTAGATCATTAAAGTTAAGATAGTAAATGTATTTATATATTTTGTAGTAGCTAATATAACAAGCAAGTACACTGTGGGAATTATGAATTATACCAATGGAGTCGTATGGATTGCTTTTATGCTCCCATTATTATGCTGTCCTTTTTATTCATAAATTAATTTCTCGCCACGGCCAAAACGTTGGAGATATCAAAAATCCATCCGCAATGTAGCATCCTCAATGTCTTGACTTCATGCTGACCGAGTTTGGTGGCGTATTGATTAATTCTCTAGGAGGAATATATATAATTCCAGAGCATGTGTTTCCAAACAACCTATAATAGCCGACTTCCTGTTGGGCTGGCGTAAAACTTAGAGCACGTAAAGTTGTTCGCCCGATGAGATCTAGAAGTGTTCCAAGTTTCATATTATTACATGCAAGCATGTTTGATATATGGACCAAGTTTTCAGACCTCGCTCAAGGGGCGCTGTCGAGCCCCCTGCCACGCTCGGTACCAGCTTCAGCCCGCCCCGATGGCCGCAGGTTCTGACCCGTGTGCAAAGTTTCAAGAGTTTTTGAGCACGCTAAGGGCCCCAAATGTCCCGAAACCTTGAAAAACAATATCTTAATGCAAATCTCACCCAACAGAAAACCCCTCTCCCTCCCCAACCCTCCCTCCCTCCCTCCCCACACACACACACACACACACACACAGAATCGCAGGTCTGTCTGTCAGAGAGAGAAAAATTCAGAGAAATCCACATTCAAACCACAATATCTGACTTTCTGTTGGTCGGAGCTAATGACTGTAAATTAGAAAGTTGTTCAGCTCGACGAGAACAATATACACGCCGAGTTTTGTAACTGTAGATAGAACTAACTAAGTTATAACACACTTGTAGTAGCTAATATAACAAGCAAGTACACTGCGGGAATTATGAATTATACCAATGGAGTCGTATGGATTGCTTTTATGCTGCCTTTATGTGCTTTCTGGAGCTTCAAAGATTAATTTGCAATGTGTTCCACATTCAAACCAAAGTATCTGACTGTCTGTTGGTCGGAGCTAATGACTGTAAATTAGAAAGTTGTTCGGCTTGATGAGAACAATATACACGCCGAGTTTTGTAACTGTAGATAGAACTAACTAAGTTATAACACACTTCATGTGTCCTTTTTTAGTCCTAAATCAATTTCCTCGCCACGGCCAAACCGTTCGAGATATCAAAAATCCGTCCGGAATGTAGCATCCTCAATGTCTTGACTTCATGCCGACCGAGTTTGGTGGCGATTGATTCATTCTCTAGGAGAAATATATATAATTCCAGAGCATGTGTTTCCAAACAACCCATAATAGCCGACTTCCTGTTGGGCTGGCGTAAAACTTAGAGCACGAAAGTTGTTCGGCCCGATGTGATCTACAAGTGTACCGAGTTTCATATTATTACATGCAAGCATGTTTGATATACGGACAAGTGTTTGAATCCCATTCCAGGGGCGCTGTCGAGCCCCCTGCCACGCCCGGTACCATCTTCGGCCCGGCCCTGATGGCCGCGGGTTCCGACCTGCGTGCAAAGTTTCAAGAGTTTTTGAGCACGTTAAGGGCCCCAAAACCTTGAAAAACAAAAATAAAAGCATTTCACTCATCAGCAAAATCAGCCCCCTCCCCCAGACACAGAGAGACGTAGGGTCAGTGGGAGAGGCAGAGAAAATTCTCCAGAAAATCCACATTCAAACCAAAATATCTGACTTTCTGTTGGTCTGAGCTAATGACTGTAAATTAGAAAGTTGTCCGGCTCGATGAGATCAATATAATTACTGAGTTTTGTGACTGTGGGTTAAAGTATAAAACCAACCCCTCACTTTTGTCAAAAGGTGGCGCTACTGAGCCCCTGCACCACGCCCGTTTCTGAAACTTTGCACATGTCTACTGGCTAATAAATGTGATGTGTCTGTCGAGTTTCATGCAATTTCAAGTATGCTAAGAGTCTAAAAGCATCAAAAAGAATATTCGAGTTTGAAGCATTGCCGCTGCAACAGTATCCAAGATATCAATAATCCTTTCACATGTCTACATCTGCCGTGTGTTTACATTACACACCAAAAGTTTTAAGTAAATCGGGTAAAAATAAGAGGGTGATTTCAAAGCATTTTGAAAGTGACACACTTCCTTCTGCCAGTTGGTGGCGCTATAACTTTGACTCACAATAGTCACATCCATGCGATCGGGCTCTTACAGCGAACAAACTGCTGAAGTTTCATCGAGATCAATTAATGTATGCAGAAGTTATAACACACTTCCTGTTTCTCTTTTACGCCATCATTTCGCTTCTCGCCACGGCCAAACCGTTCGAGATATCAAAAATCCGCCGGCAATTTTTCATCCTCAATGTCTTGACTTCATGCTGACCGAGTTTCGTGGCGATTGGTGGAATTCTCTAGGAGGAGTATTTCAAATTCCATTGCATGCCTTTTCCAAACAACCCTAAATAGACGATTTCCTGTTGGGCTGAGGTAAAAGTAAAAGTATGAAGGATATATGAAACGATGAGATCTATATGTGTACCGAGTTTCATATTATTACATGCAAGCGTGTTTGATTTATGGACCAAGTTTTCGGACCTCGTTCCAGGGGCTCGTCGAGCCCCTGCCACGCTCGGTACCAGCTTCAGCCCGCCCTAATGGCCGCGGGTTCTGACCCGTGTGCAAAGTTTCAAGAGTTTTCGAGCACGTTAAGAGCCCCAAAAGTGCCCCAATAGTCGTAAAAAAAATAATAATCATAGTCATCCTAACGAAAACAATAGGGCCTTGCCTTTTCAAGGCTTGGGCCCTAATAATCCTAACGAAAACAATAGGGCCTTGCCTTTTCAAGGCTTGGGCCCTAATAATAATAATAATAATAATCCTAACGAAAACAATAGGGCCTTGCCTTTTCAAGGCTTGGGCCCTAATAATAATTCTAACGAAAACAATAGGGCCTTGCCTTTTCAAGGCTTGGGCCCTAATAATCCTAACGAAAACAATAGGGTCCTACGCACTTTGTGCTTGGGCCCTAATAATAATCCTAACGAAAACAATAGTGTCCTACGCACTTTGTGCTTGGGCCCTAATAATTTTCGTTAGGATTATTAGGACCCAAGCACAAAGCGTGAGGACCCTATTGTTTTCGATTAGGATTATTATTATTATTAGGGCCCAAGCCTTGAAAAGGCAAGGCCCTATTGTTTTCAGTTAGGATGACTATGATTATTATTTTTTTACGACTATTGGGGCACTTTTGGGGCTCTTAACGTGCTCAAAACTCTTGAAACTTTGCACACGGGTCAGAACCCGAGGCCATTAGGGCCGGGCTGAAGCTGGTACCGGGCGTGGCAGGGGCTCGACAGCGCCCTGGAACAGGGTCCGAAAACTTGGTCCATAAATCAAACACGCTTGCATGTAATAATATGAAACTCGGTACACATATAGATCTCATCGTTTCATATATCCTTCATACTTTTACTTTTTACCTCAGCCCAACAGGAAATCGTCTATTTAGGGTTGTTTGGAAAACGCATGCAATGGAATTTGAAATACTCCTCCTAGAGAATTCCACCAATCGCCACGAAACTCGGTCAGCATGAAGTCAAGACATTGAGGATGAAAAATTGCCGGCGGATTTTTGATATCTCGAACGGTTTGGCCGTGGCGAGGAAACGAAATGATGGCGTGAAAAGAGAAACAGGAAGTGTGTTATAACTTCTGCATACATTAATTGATCTCGATGAAACTTCAGCAGTGTGTTCGCTGTAAGAGGCCGATCGCATGGATGTGACTATTGTGAGTCAAAGTTATAGCGCCACCAACTGGCAGAAGGAAGTGTGTCACTTTCAAAATGCTTTGAAATCACCCTCTTATTTTTACCCGATTTACTTAAAACTTTTGGTGTGTAATGTAAACACACGGCAGATGTAGACATGTGAAAGGATTATTGATATCTTGGATACTGTTGCCGCGGCAATGCTTCAAACTCGAATATTCTTTTTGATGCTTTTGAGACTCTTAGCATACTTGAAATTGCATGAAACTCGACAGACACATCACATTTATTAGCCAGTAGACATGTGCAAAGTTTCAGAAACGGGCGTGGTGCAGGGGCTCAGTAGCGCCACCTTTTGACAAAAGTGAGGGGTTGGTTTTACACTTTGACCCACAGTCACAAAACTCAGTAATTATATTGTTCTCATCGAGCCGGACAACTTTCTAATTTACAGTCATTAGCTCAGACCAACAGAAAGTCAGATATTTTGGTTTGAATGTGGATTTTTGGAGAATTTTCTCTGCCTCTCTCACTGACCCTACGTCTCTCTGTGTCTGGGGGAGGGTGCTGATTTTGCTGATGAGTGAAATGCTTTTATTTTTGTTTTTCAAGGTTTTGGGGCCCTTAACGTGCTCGAAAACTCTTGAAACTTTGCACACGGGTCGGAACCCGCGGCCATCAGGGCCGGGCCGAAGATGGTACCCGGCGTGGCAGGGGGCTCGACAGCGCCCTGGAATGGGATTCGAACACTTGTCCATATATCAAACATGCTTGCATGTAATAATATGAAACTCGGTACACTTGTAGATCTCATCGGGCCGAACAACTTTCGTGCTCTAAGTTTTACGCCAGCCCAACAGGAAGTCGGCTATTATGGGTTGTTTGGAAACACATGCTCTGGAATTATATATATTCCTCCTAGAGAATGAATCCAATCGCCACCAAACTCGGTCGGCATGAAGTCAAGACATTGAGGATGCTACATTCGGACGGATTTTTGATATCTCGAACGGTTTGGCCGTGGCGAGGAAATTGATTTAGGACTAAAAAGGACACATGAAGTGTGTTATAACTTAGTTAGTTCTATCTACAGTTACAAAACTCGGCGTGTATATTGTTCTCGTCGAGCTGAACAACTTTCTAATTTACAGTCATTAGCTCCGACCAACAGAAAGTCAGATATTGTGGTTTGAATGTGGATTTCTCTGAATTTTTCTCTCTCTGACAGACAGACCTGCGATTCTGTGTGTGTGTGTGTGTGTGTGTGTGTGTGTGGAGGGAGGGAGGGAGGGAGGAGGGAGAGGGGTTTCTCTGTTGGGTGAGATTTGCATTAAGATATTGTTTTTCAAGGTTTCTGGGACTTTTGGGGCCCTTAACGTGCTCAAAAACTCTTGAAACTTTGCACACAGGTCAGAACCCGCGGCCATCAGGGCCGGGCTGAAGCTGGTACCGGGCGTGGCAGGGGGCTCGACAGCGCCCCTTGAACGGGGTCTGAAAACTTGTCCATATATCAAACATGCTTGCATGTAATAATATGAAACTTGGAACACTTCTAGATCTCATCGGGCCGAACAACTTTAGTGCTCTAAGTTTTACGCCAGCCCAACAGGAAGTCGGATATTATAGGTTGTTTGGAAACACATGCTCTGGAATTATATATATTCCTCCTAGAGAATTAATCCAATCGCCACCAAACTCGGTCAGCAGTCAAGTCAACAACTTTCTAATTTACAGTCATTAGCTCAGACAAACAGAACAGATCAGATATTTTGGTTTGAATGTGGAACACATTGCAAATTAACTTTGAAGCTCAAAAGGACAGCATAATAATGGGAGCATAAAAGCAATCCATAACGACTCCATTGGTATAATTCATAATTCTCACAGTGTACTTGCTTGTTATATTAGCTACTACAAAATATATAAATACATTTACTATCTTAACTTTAATGATCTACTTAACATAATGATAAATAATCTGTAGAATATGATATACATATGCTATGTATTGTGAATACACCCATGTTAAACATAAAAATGTACTTCCATTGCATATCATAGGAACACATAAGCGTAAATTATAATTACATTAATAAACCTGTACAAAGACCTCCAGATAAATACTGGCCTTCTGGATTAACACATTTAAGTGCTGCAAAAGATATTGACCTATGACATCCTATGACATTAAAAATTATTCTACATTTGAATTACCTCATAGATGTGACTATTGTGGTTCACGGTCATAGGCCCTGTCCCAGTCCCAAATGGCACACTTCATATGAATTTTCAGTCTTGTGTACTTATTTCATGTGTCCATTAACTCCATGAGACCGTAGGGTGTCTCATTTTTCATTTTAGGTATCAGAAGGGTGCTCACGCATACTTTGTGGTTGATATGTGCCCTCGATGCGCACTTTTGCAGAGCCCACACTGATGCAAGCTCTACAGCACACATCTTCTCGACGGTCAAAGCGAGGTTACGTTATTGCCCATCGTGCACAGCAACCCTAAAGGCACGGGGTGGCGGTGCCACCGGCTTGAGCTCTAGCCATCAGCTGCTTGCAGCTATATTATTATTATTATTATTATTATTTTTTTTACGACTTACGGGGCACTTTTGGGGCTCTTAACATGCTCAAAAACTCTTGAAACTTTGCACACGGGTCAGAACCTGCGGTCATTAGGGCCGGGCTGAAGCTGGTACCGGGCGTGGCAGGGGCTCGACAGCCCCTGGAACAGGGCCGAAAACTTGGTCTATAACTCAAACACGCTTGCATGTAATAATATGAAACTCGGTACACATATAGATCTCATCGTTTCATATATCCTTCATACTTTTACTTTTTACCCCAGACCAACAGGAAACCGTCTATTTAGGGTTGTTTGAAAACGCACGCAATGGAATTTGGAATACTCCTCCCAGAGAACTCCACCAATCGCCACCAAACTCGGTCAGCATGATGTCAAGACATTGACCATGAAAAATTGCCGGCAGATTTTTGATATCTCCAACGGTTTGGCCGTGGCGAGGAAACGAAATGATGGCGAGAAACGAGAAACAGTCAGAGTGTTATAACTTCTGCATACATTAATTGATCTCGATGAAACTTCAGCGGTGTGTTCGCTGTAAGAGGCCGATCGCATGGATGTGACTATTGTGAGTCAAAGTTATAGCGCCACCAACTGGCAGAAGGAAGTGTGTCACTTTCAAAATGCTTTAAAATCACCCACTTATTGTTACACGATTTACTTCAAACTTTAGGTGTATAATGTAAACACACGGCAGATGTAGACGTGTGAAAGAATTATTGATATCTGAAATACTGCTGTCGCGGCAGCTCTTCAAACTTGAATTTTCTTTTTGATGCCTGGTGCAGGGGCTCAGTAGCGCCACCTTCAGACAAAAGTGGGGTATTGGTTTCATACTTTGACCTAGAGTCAGATATTTTGGTTTGAATGTGGAACACATTGCACAAGAACTTTGAAGCTCAAAAAGCACATAAATGCAGCTTAAACAGCAAGGAAGTGTGTTATAACTTCTGCATACATTACTTGATCTCGATGAAACTTCAGCAGTTTCTTCACTGGAAGAGGCCGGTCGCGTGGATGTGACTATTGTGAGTCAAAGTTATAGCGCCACCAACTGGCAGAAGGAAGTGTGTCACTTTCAAAATGCTTTGAAATCACCCCTTATGTCTCAATTGAACAAACAGTTGATAAAGAAATCGGTATCAATATATTGAATTATTAATTATTTCACTGATCAACTGTGATGTCCGGTTAAGATGAAAATAAACTATTACTCTGTCTAAGCGATTATCTTTCTGAAACACGTCACAAAAACTTACAGAAACGGATAACACAAACATGACGTTGGAAATATACACTTATCAGAATAGTTATATTAAACTTGTCTATTTCAGTTATAAAGCTGTCTCATATGTAATTTCTCCTTTAATTCTATAATATAACCACTAGATGGAGGTCTAAGCACATTTTCTGTATTCTCGTTGTTTTAACGTAAGAAGAACACTTGTACGTGTTGACTGTTGAGAACGGTGTTTGGAGATTTTAAAAGACGCGGACCAGACGGAAAAACAAGACATACTGCATCATTACGTTCAATATTTTAACGAGGGCCACTCGTACGCTGTACACGGTGTAAGCATCAGCTTGAGGACTCTTCAAAATGTATATAGGTCTCAGTTCTGGATGGAGTTATTTGCAGACCTTAGAGATGCTGGATACTTCAACGGGAGTCGTGAGCGTCATTGCTTTGGTGATACAATAAAAAATACTCTACAAAAAAAAAAAAAAAAAAAAAAAACAGGGTTTCCACGGGGTCTTAAAAAGTCTTAAAAGTCTAAAATTTCAAAATCACAATTTAAGGCCTTAAAAAGTCTTAAATTTGCTGAAGTATTGTGTTCTAGGTCTTAAATAATTTTTAACAGGTCTTAATTTTCCTACGTCCATGTAAATCTCATTTAAATGCTCCCTGCAGCTTTGGAATGTTTCTTTTTTACTTCCGTGGTGTTGTAGTTTCTTATTTCAGCTAGTCCAAATATAATTCGCTGTATTATGACTACAAAATAGACCAACATGCAACAGCCAGCTTTGAGCTTTCGTGTTATTGGCGCGAGTCTCTCGGATACAACAGAAAGACGTTAAACGGATTTTATTCAGCTATGAGGAAGTGCAAGTTTAGCGATACTTGGCTTGAAAAATCTGAATTTCGTGCTTGGTTAAAGCCAGTTGCAAATAACGCATTTGAAGCCTACTGCTTATGCAAGAAAGCTATTAAATTGGGAATGTTGGGTGTACGGGCGCTGGAGTCTCATTCAAAAAGTGAAAAATATCTAACTGCTGTGAAGGGTCTCCAGCAAACTACAGCCATCAGCCATTACGCGCTTTGGAATAGCGGATGATGACTAATTTCCAAAATCACGGGACCGTTCGTGCTGATGTTCGACGAAAGTCTTCATCGCACCACCAAAACGAAACAGCTGGACCTGCACGTACGTTTTTGGTCTGCTGCGAATGGGTCGAGACTGCAATAAATAAAAATAAAAAGGAATAGGCTACAATGAATGATCTATGGCAGGGCTAGTATAATGGTGGCCCCCAGATCATCTTTATCTGGCCCTCCAACAGTTTTTTTATTTTTAAAAACCCTCACAATCTGATATCAAAGTGCCCTCTCAGCAAAGGTTTAGCGCGTTCATAGGCAACCGCATTCATCGGTGAGTTTAACAACGCTCATTGTGGCGTACAACACCATTCATCGGTGAGTTTAACAACGCTCAACTGCAGGTAAAGCAGCACTCAGAGGTGAGTTCAACCAAAACAACGCTAAACTGCATGTGGCTAATGTTTACACTCAGGGTACATTACGGCATGTTTTCCATAACGTTACGACGTTCTCAATATAATTCATAATCACACGCTTATAATGAACAACGCGTTATGGTTATTGTGTTATTAAAAACTGTGTACGCAGGTGTTACAGTTAACATGGTAACACTAAGTTACACCTGGTTTACTTGTATGTTACTGATTAAGAAGTAATGTCAAAAAAACAGTTATAACTGCATGAAGATGAATGGTAACACAATACTGGCAAAATACTGTTTACATCTTGCAAATGCATATGATTCAAGACTAGAATTCCCCAGAACGGAGGGAGGGGCGGGTGACCAAACCTCATTATCATTTAAAGTCATATGCACTGAAACGGCGTGCTGAAAACGGAGCTGTTTTTGAGCAGTTAAAATTAGTGTTTTCTTAAAATACTAATGAGAATTTTTAATAAAAGTATATTACAAAGTTTTCATTTAGACCCTAAAGATTCATATTAACTTGTACAAAAATGGCATTATATGACCCCTTTAAGGTTACAAATACACACACACACACACACTCCATCATTGCAATCTTGACATTGCAGCCTGTTCATTATAGCCGCAATAAAATATAATAATAAAATAGTAAACCTACCATATAAAAATTACTCTGTTTAAATAGTCAGTAGTACAATTCGTATCATTCACAGTAAGCACCGCTCCACTGTGATGTTTCCAAGCATATTTTTGCGCATGTAAAGAGGATGATTTTCTACGTCGGTATTGGAGCGTGAGTAAAGTACAAAGCCTATAATAACTGGCAGAAGGCAGTAAGAGAAACAGGAAGTCTGTTATAACTTCTGCATACATTAATTGATCTCGACGAAACTTCAGCAGTGTGTTCGCTGTAAGAGGCCGATCGCATGGATGTTGCTATTGTGAGTCAGTTATAGCGCCACCAACTGGCAGAAGGAAGTGTGTCACTTTCAAAATGCTTTTAAATCACCCCCTTATGTCTCAAGTGAACAAACAGACCAACAGAAAGTCAGATATTTTGGTTTGAATGTGGATTTCTTGGAATTTGCACACATCTTCTCGACGGTCGAGCGAGCTTACGTTATTGCCCGTCGTGCGCTGGCGACCCTAAAGGCCCAGGGTGGCGGTGCCACCGCTTGGGCCCGTCATCGCTGCTCGCAGCTTTAATTATTATTATTATTATTATTTTTACGACTTACGGGGCACTTTTGGGGCTCTTAACATGCTCAAAAACTCTTGAAACTTTGCACACGGGTCAGAACCTGCGGTCATTAGGGCCGGGCTGAAGCTGGTACCGGGCGTGGCAGGGGCTCGACAGCGCCCCTGGAACAGGGTCCGAAAACTTGGTCTATAACTCAAACACGCTTGCATGTAATAATATGAAACTGGGTACACATATAGATCTCATCGTTTCATATATCCTTCATACTTTTACTTTTTACCCCAGACCAACAGGAAACCGTCTATTTAGGGTTGTTTGAAAACGCACGCAATGGAATTTGGAATACTCCTCCCAGAGAATTCCACCAATCGCCACCAAACTCGGTCAGCATGATGTCAAGACATTGAGCATGAAAAATTGCCGGCAGATTTTTGATATCTCTAACGGTTTGGCCGTGGCGAGAAACGAAATGATGGCGAGAACGAGAAACAGTCAGAGTGTTATAACTTCTGCATACATTAATTGATCTCGATGAAACTTCAGCGGTGTGTTCGCTGTAAGAGGCCGATCGCATGGATGTGACTATTGTGAGTCAAAGTTATAGCGCCACCAACTGGCAGAAGGAAGTGTGTCACTTTCAAAATGCTTTAAAATCACCCACTTATTGTTACACGATTTACTTCAAACTTTATGTGTATAATGTAAACACCGGCAGATGTAGACGTGTGAAAGGATTATTGATATCTTAAATACTGTTGTTGTGGCAGCTCTTCAAACTTGAATTTTCTTTTTTGATGCCTGGTGCAGGGGCTCAGTAGCGCCACCTTCAGACAAAAGTGGGGTATTGGTTTCATACTTTGACCTAGAGTCAGATATTTTGGTTTGAATGTGGAACACATTGCAAATGAACTTTGAAGCTCCAAAAGCACACAAAGGAAGCATAAAAGCAAGGAAGTGTGTTATAACTTTTGCATATATTAACTGATCTCGATGAAACTTCAGCAGTGTGTCACATGGATGTGACTACTGTGAGTCAAAGTTATAGCGCCACCAACTGGCAGAAGGAAGTGTGTCACTTTCAAAATGCTTTGAAATCACCCCTTATGTCTCAATTGAACAAACAGTTGATAAAGAAATCGGGTATCAATATATTGAATTATGAATTATTGCAGTGATCAACTTTAATGTCCGGTTAAGATGAAAATAAACTATTGCTCTGTCTAAGCCATTATCTTTCTGAAACACGTCACAAAAACTTACAGAAACTGATAACACAAACATGATGTTGGAAATATACACTTATCAGAATAGTTATATTAAACTTTAGTCTATTTCAGTTAAAGCCATTTCAGTTATAAAGCTGTCTCATGTAATTTCTCCTTTAATTCTATAATATAACCACTAGGTGGAGTTCTAAGCCTATTTTCTGTATTCTCGTTGTTTTAACGTATGAAGAAGACTTGTACATGTTGTTGAGAACGCAGTAAAGTGTGACGCATATTTCGTTCTGTGAGTTTTATGAGTACTCCGAGTCTTTATTAAAACCAACACATGAAACATATGTCTAAAGAAAGTAGGGATGGGCTGATCGATCCGAACGTATCAAAACGTCCGAGAATGATGATCAAATTTCAAAATGCTTTGAAATCACACTCTTATTTTTATTGTAAACCTGTGATAAAACATATATGCTTGTGTTTTACATTTTTAAGAAAACAAAAAAAATGGCAGCAAACAACCACTTTTATAATTATTGTTTTGCGATCTTTGCGATTGATTTTCTTTCTGATTAATTTTCTGATAAATCTACCATTTGTTGTTGAAATGACGTAGTTCCAACGGGAGTGCGAAGTGGAGGGCGGGTCCACCTTCTTCATGTAGCCAATCAGATGAGCTAATCGCTAACTCTCGATTTACTCTTATCTGATTGGTTTAAAAACACGCCAGTCACCAGAACACATCTTTAACATAATTTGGCTCAGACCCGTTCTCGTTGCTGCAATGGTACTTTTAATAATGCACACATGCATGTTAAATAATAAATAAATAAAAGAACAAATGAATAAATAAATGAATAAATAAACCATGATTACTTAAG
Source organism: Xyrauchen texanus (assembly GCF_025860055.1). Taxonomy (NCBI): domain Eukaryota; kingdom Metazoa; phylum Chordata; class Actinopteri; order Cypriniformes; family Catostomidae; genus Xyrauchen; species Xyrauchen texanus. The sequence continues at coordinate 5,969,988 of NC_068281.1, forward strand.
GTTACAAATACACACACACACACACACTCCATCATTGCAATCTTGACATCGCAGCCTGTTCATTATATCCGCAATAAAATATAATAATAAAATAGTAAACCTAACATATAAAAATTACTCTGTTTAAATTAGGGCTGGGCGATAAAACGATCTCGATATGGCATCGCGATAATATTTATTTAGACTACGATGATAAACTTTTGACATGTTTACTCGATATGGATAGACCTAACAGCCTATTACAAAGCAGAAATAAACGGACAACAGCCAGTCAGAACGCAGATTTTGGCTTGTAGCGTCTAAGTACACGCCCATTTGCTAGCAGAGCACTGTTTGAGCTACCGGCAGTGAAGAAAGTGAGTGTAAAGAAAAAATGAGTGGAAACGATCGAACTCGAACTATCTTCCAAAGCTGAGGAAATTGTTGACAAAAAAGGTAACAAGACGTCAATTATATGGAAGTGGTTTGGATATCTGAAAAGCGACGACGCGCAAATAAAGACGGTCTCGCGAAATATGCCGTCGGTCGGTGATAACCAAGACGGGAAACACAAATAAAACCTTTTCGGTCACCTGAAAAGGTACCATCCCAGCGACCACACCGAGAGTATGAAAATGCGGGCCCATGTTAATGTTACTCCGTCCAAAAGTTTTGCAGACTAGTCTTTCTGGCAAAAAACCTATAATACTACCTAAAAGGTGTAGCATAGTGACTGGTTTACAATGTTTACATTTTGCACTTTTTACTCAGATTGCTACCTCTAAAACATTTGAGATATTTAAAACCAGTACACAATTAATATTTTATTTATCTGACAGTTAAGTACTTAAATCTGCCAGGGACTTTGTGGTTCACTTGTTTACATTTGTTGTCTTGGTTGTACCTCTGCAAACATTTTGAAATGTTTGCTGCCCTGCCAAAGAAATTTGATGTGATAGTACTGTAGTCACAGCTTTTAGTTTGATATTTTATAATCAGTTACTAGGCAAGCTAACTTGCATTGTTTTGTCAAGGCAGATAAAGCATGTTTGCTAAAAGTAAAATGTTAACATTTAGATTTAAAGTTTATCAATATTCTTTTATAACAAAATATATTCTCAACCAATCCATGTTTGCACAGTTAAATGTTTGCATTGTTATTTATTTATGTTAATAAACTATATAGTTCAACTATTGAACCTTCTGGTTTCTTCAGGCATCATTATCAGTATACTTTTCAAACGGGCAGCATTATTAAATTATATATCGTAACAAATATCGATATCGATCAATATGGAAAAAAATATCGTGATAATATATTTTGCCATATCGCCCAGCCCTAGTTTAAATAGTCAGTAGTACAATTCAGTATCATTCACAGTAAGCACCGCCCACTGTGATGTTTCCAAGCATATTTTTTAGCATGTAAAGCGGATGATTTTCTACGTCGGTATTGGAGCGTGAGTAAAGTACAAAGCCTATAATAAAGAATAGTTTAGCATCCAAATACATCGCAAATGTAAAAACATTTTGATTGTAAAGAGAGCGTTTTTTTATTCGTGTTCTGTTCTGAATATCATTCAATTTCAAGGATTTGTTGTGGAATGTTTTGAGAGTATCATCAAATAAGAATAATTCTCTCGTTTTAGTGATTCCCTAGTTATTTTTTTTATAATTCTAATCAGGTAAGGCAAGTAATATTCTCTGTGTCTTTATATAAATAAACCAAAACAAAAAAGTTTGAGAACCGCTGCTTTATGGCACGTTTTGGATTGTGGTCAGCACAGAAAACAGCGCACGATTCTTAAATGGTTTGAAAGTTATATTGAAATGCTTACAAAGGAATGGATAAGAGGAATCGACATTTTTATTTAAAAACAAGTCATCTGAAACCTGACATCAAGTAAGGTGAGGAACAACGAATTTCACACACTTGGAAAATGCTTTTTATTTGAATGAGTGAATGTGGCTCTTAAAAGAGCCATTGTTGCTGCCCTTAAAAGGACATTTGTTGCTTCATCTTCTGAGTTCCACCTGCAGAGCTTCTGGAGGTTGCTCGGCAGAAGCTGGTTTCCCTCTGGTCTCAGGTGGACTCCGTCTCTGCACAGATGGAACAAGCCGATGTTTCTGTGGTGAATGCAGCGCATCTGCCTCTCTGCCAAGAAGCCAGACATGGCGCCGTTGATCCACCGCCGGCTTCGTTCAATGCCATAGCCAGTCCTGCCAGTCTGTCCTCTCCAATTTAGACGGGGTAAAATGCCAGAAAACACCAGCCTGGTTCTGGGAAACATTTGTAAGACTTCGGTCAGGTCACTCTTTATTTCCCGAAGAAAATCGAGGCGGTTGCGCCCACCCGACACAAACTGTTCCCTCCCAGGTGAATAATGAGAATATCTGGAGCTGTAGCTTTGGCCCTGAGAGAGCGCAGAGCTGGAAACAGCTGCTCCCAGAGTCTGCCTCCTCTGCCGTCCCAGGTGATCTCACACTGAAGACCGAGGTTTCCGTCCAGGCGCTGCTCACAGAAGCGAGTATGCAGTGTGCGGATGATGGAACTGCCGACGATCCAAACACGTGAAGCCATCTCAAAGACGAGTGAGGGAATGTGATTTACAACCGGTATTTATGAGTGTTGCACGTTTGGTTCCTAAAGGTGTTACAGGCCCCACCCATTTCCAGATTCAATAATCGGCTCGTTCTTACATAGTAGAGCACGTTCAGCACATGCGCAGTCTTCAAAAACGGTGCTTTATTTATTTATGTACCGTACAAAAACGGTACATAAATAACATTTGTATGTGTTCTAAACAAAAGACACAGGTTGTACTGAATGTCAGCTTGTTTATTTGGCTCAAGATAAGGATTTATTAAGTCCACGTCATGCAAACAAGAAATGCTTCTAACTAAGTCGAGAGCTGTCGTTGCGAATGTTCGTTGGAGCTCTACAGCACACATCTTCTTCTCGACAGTCAAAGCGAGGTTACGTTATTGCCCATCGTGCACAGCAACCCTAAAGGCACGGGGGTGGCGGTGCCACCGGCTTGGGCCCGTCATCGCTGCTCGCAGCTTTAATTATTTTTTGTTTTTTCTGTTTTGCAGTGACCGTTACCACTGCTTGATAGATAGCCATGAGATATTTGGCGATCTTACTTGCAGATTGAAGCAACAAGACTGCCTGACTTATTTGTGCTGCAAGACAGATTCTCAGAAGAAGAAGAAAAAACTTTATGCAAATTGCTTGACATTTATTGAGCTCCTCTGAACAGTTAACATTTAAATGGTCTAACATTTAAAGTGAGACAAAAGGTGAGGCTGATGTTCAGTTTTTGCCACACACAAAAGGCTTCTTCTCAAAACAGTTAAAATCATTCCAGTTGCTTGAATCTGTTAAAAGAAAGAAAGAAAATATATATATTTTAATCATGTAAATATTGTGAAGCTTCATGATGCTTATAATTACATAAGAAGGTGAATGGAGAAATATTAATATATAATGTTTACATGTATGATGACAACACTCCCAAATCCCAAATCAGTCAAATAAATCATGACCAGGCTTGTTTTATGTCAGTATCAATTGCCAAAGTAACCCCTCAAGGTTGTTATATTGACTCTAGTATGACTTTAAAGTCAACATAAAATCTAAATTCACTCTATTACTGGATCTTAATACACATTGTTTTCCTGTTAACACTAAAACAACAATACATGCACATTATTCCAAAGATAATATTTAATCAAAATAAATCCACTGCCTCTGAAACAAACTTCCTTTTTGACTGACATCACCAAGCCCTCTTATCTTTCTACCCATACTATTACAGTTTTTAATACAATTTAATTTGATAATTTCAACTTCAAAGTAGATACCTTCAAAGTTCATCTCAATGCAGTGCTCACGACCTCTCCAATTGTCGGGTTGTCTAGGGGCCCAAAGATTGTAAATCATTCGTTTACCATTACTCCAAAGCCATGAGTTCTCCTGTGAATATAAAAGCATTTAGGATCACATGCTTTCATGGTGTATCTCTAATACATGTTCATGCCCACAGGTGTACTAAACTTACTGTGAGGATCAGAAACACATAAGAGCACCCCAAAATCAATTGAAAGAAAATGTCAGCCTGGTCTCATAAAATGTATGGGAGCATTGCAACTTTTTTGCAAAACTGAAATGACGTGCTTCATTACACATTTGACTGCAGTTTTCAAGTTAAATGTCCAGTGGGGGATGCCAAAAATGAGCGAAATGAGGTTGTAATCGGACAAGTTTTTAAGGTGAATTTTAGATGAAGGTTTTAATAACTAAAACTTTATCCTAAACCTAACCAATAGTGTCTGGAAAGATAAAAGAAAGTTTTACAAAACAGATCTCCAACACCAAACCCAACCGATAGTGTTTTAAAATGCAAATAAAAAATAATAACAAAAGACACTTTTTGTGTCGCTTCTGTGGCACTTTCACTTTCGAGTGTCTTTTGGTGAACTCGAACCACATCCATCAAACCCAACGTCCAACACTGTATCAGGTGAGCTACCAAGCAAACAAAGACATAGAAATAAGTGTGTATATGTAGGTGGGTCTGTAATAAAAGTGTTAAAATGTTTAGTTTTTCAAAATCATGCGTTAATGTAAAAGTGTTTTGATATCGTAATATAGCGGGGGTGAGTAATAGAGTGCAAAATAAGTTTTTATAAACTCAAAATCAGCGATTGTACTCGTGATTTGCGTGACAATGAATAAACCAAACAGTTGTTGTAGCGCCTCTAGTGTTCATTTCACCTGCAGTGAAACATAGAAAACGGCACTTAAAAGTCAGTTTGTAAAAATGTAAATAGAGTAACGTTCATTCAATGTGACAAGGTTGATTTTTCTTAGTGTCATTATTTGTAGGACAGGTGCAATTAAACTTTGAGGTTCTTCTCCGGTTATTGCTATTGCACTGTCTGTGTTCAATTATATATTCTATTCCCTGTCAAGCAATGTTGATATAAATAAAGAGAGACAATTTATAAGAACTTGGTAGTGTAAATGGGCTGTATGCAGTGCATTAGAAGAATAGATAAATGTACCACTGTCCCTAAAATTCTTTTGCATATTAATTATGTCCTTGTTGAAATGTAAGGCATATTTCTCTGGCAGTGATATGCTCCAAATACGCATGGAAAATATGGTGCTTGTCGTCAGGACTAATTGGATGTAGGCTGCGTTAAATTATAAAGAATGTAAATACAATTAATCATTGATTTACTGACACATTGGCTAGTAATAAAATAAGTTGATATGTCTTTAATATCATCTGCTGGTGGAATCCCCAAACTGCTAATGCAGGAAATTAGTTTAGACTTTGTTTCTCAGACATCTCAGTTTAAAGACCATTTTCTCAGGAAAATAGCAAACTTTGATTTGCACCGCTTAATTAACATTCAACATACCCACAGTTTGTGTGCATACACCCACAGATAGCACAAACACTCCCACCCATGCCCACTTGTGCTGGCACAACAATTGTACTTAGAATTAGTGCTCTAACAAACATTGGATAAGATGCAGTGCACTGTCATTGTGTTGTGGCCATGAAAATAGTGCCCACAGTTTTTACGAAATGAACCTATAAATGACTTACCTATATTTGTATCTGTACATTTAAGCTTGGATAGGACAAAGTATTTTAACACGGAAAAATACATACTTCAACTTAAAAGGGATAGTTCACCAAAAAATGTAATTCTCTCATCATTTACTCATCCTCATGTCATCCCAGATGAGTATTACTTTCTTTCTTCTACAGAACACAAAGATTTTTAGAAAAATATTTCAGCTCTGTTGGTCCATTCAATACAAGTTGGTCCATTCACATACAGGGTGACCTGAACTTTGAAGGCCAAATACCACATAGAGGCAGCATAAAAGTAATTCATAAGATTCCAGGGTTTAATCCATGTCTTCATCGATCTAAAATTTCTAACTGAACTGTCAAACAGACTAAAAAGCGTCTAGAAAAAGATATAACTTTATTAAATTTGCATCCTAAAAATATTTGCAAAGTGAGTTAAAGAGTCATACCAACAAAGGAGCAGACGTCTTGTTGAGAAAAAGATCAGTATTTAAGTATTTATCCAGACAGAATGTGAATTGCCAAAAAAAAAAAAACATAATGTGGAAGTGAAAGTGGAGATTAAAGTAAAAAAGGACTTACATTTTGCTGCCCTTATGTGCTTTTTTGAGTTTCAAAGTTCTGGTCACTATTCACATGCATTGAATACCTACAGAGCTGAAATATTATTTAAAAAATCTTAATTTGTGTTCAGCAGAAGAAAGAAAGTCATACACATCTGGGATGGCATGAGGGTGAGTAAATGGTGAGAGAATTTACCTTTTTGGGTGAACTATTAATTTAAATGACGGGCTGCTTGTGCTGTGTGGTACAAAGTGAATGTGTGCAGTCTGCCACTCATCATGAGAAGCTACCTTCAAAGACGCTCAGAAACTGTTAGAGGTTCACTCAGATTTACACCAAAATAAAAACTTGATTTAAATGAAAAAATAACATAAATATTTCATTACTGTATGCTTATGTAATATTCACTGTAATAATAGTAATGATGATGATGATGATAATTATAATAATAATAAATATCAACAGAATAATATATTTAAGCAATATGTGATGCTCTGTTGTGCAGCACTTCATTTGACAAAACTCCAATGTTGTGTTGCATTTTCATTTAATTTAAGTTCAAAGTAATTCACTTGTTTAGACACTTTTAACAATAAAATTGGATTAATTTGTCTATTATGGAATCAGAAAAAAATACAAAAATAATAAAATGGTTTTCATAGGGCCCTACATAATCTTTTATGACATTTATATCTTTCTCCCCTCAATTCTTATTACTGCAATGTGAAAAATTGTGAAGTATTTATACATCATAGTTGTATTTAGTTTAGACTTTATTCAGATTGAAATAGAAATAATAATTGTATTACAGTATATTAATTGGAATATAATGAGTAAAACAAGAAAACATCAAAAGTAAAATGTCTCCAGACAAATCAATAATGAGAATTTTGAGAGGAAATTTTGCTTTTTTTTCTGCGTTTGTATCTCTATAAACTTCCCAATAGCACAAGCAACATGAATAAAATAATACATACAGAAACTGCATCATTTCCTCCTAACCAGGTTCTTGTTGAAGAATGAGTCAGGCGTCGGATCATGTTCTGTATAAAAATGTACTCCTCATGGTTGTGGACAGAAGCAAGGTTACTACCATAAGTCAAACAGGTTTTCTGAGGAGAGAAAATGAATGTTACAACAGACGACAAAAGCTTTCAAAGAATTCATGAATGACAAAAAAGTAATATGTCAAACCTCTGCATCAATCCAGGTGAGTGGTGTGTTGAAAAACTTGAAGCATCTACATTCATATTCAGACCACTCAGCTGGACATTCTGTTAAGAGATTTTGTTGATATTTTTTATTATTGTTAAATAAACTATTGTGTTATTAAATAAATAGATATTAAGAGTACCAAAGTCTTACTGTTACAGAATGTGTTTCTGGCTGCTCTCTGATGCTGAATTTCCTCTTAAATAAGAAAATAACATTATTACTACTACTACTAATAATAATGGTAACACTTAACAGTAAGGATGCATTTGTTAACAGTTAATGCAACTAACTATGAAGAACATTTATTTACAGCATTTATTAATCTTTGTTAATGTTAACTGATACATATACTAAGACATTTCTTAACATTAAAAAGGTGTTTAAATTAACATTAATTAATGTCAACTAACTACGTCTTTACAGTATTTAGGAGTCTTGTTTAATGTTAATAATATAGACTATGTTATATTTACTGTATATACGGCATATATGGAATATATATATATATATATATGTCCAATACGCACACAGTGCAGAAAATTTTTATTGAGGCTGCCATAGGTGGTGATCGAACATGGGTCTGCAGTGCTCGAGTGTTTGGTGTTACAACTGAGCTAACTCCCCGATAGTTGAACTCAAGAGCAGAAGATCAATGAGTATGGAAAAAAATATAATCTATATTTGTTGAAATGAGCAAAGTACAAATAAACTAGGAAAGCCGAGCTTCTACAAAACTGAGAAACAAAATAGACACAAGGGTCAAGAAAGGATAACTTAAGAGCTGGATAACATAACTTAAGAGCTGGTCACTGGAGGTACATAGGCTCAAGACTGAACACATTGGCAAGAAATAAACAGACTTATATAGGCACACACAGATGTTGCCATCTGCAGGACTGGAAGGAGGCTGGTAAGGGAGGATCAAGCAAGCACCCCCTGCTGGTCTGGCGGGGAACAGCACCCCAAAGAGGAGATCCTTTACAATAACTTTTTCCACTTTTAAGGTGACTTATAATGTGAACAATTCAATTGAAAAACAAACTGAAATCTTCATGGAGGAACAATGAAAATGAAAAACCTTACAATTACCTGGTTGCATAAGTGTGCACACCCTCTTATAACTGGGGATGTGGCTGTGTTCAGAATTAACCAATCACATTCAAACTCATGTTAAATAGAAGTCATTACACACCTGCCATCATTAAAAGTGACTCTGATTAATCACAAATAAAGTTCAGCTGTTCTAGTAGGGTTTTTCCTGACATTTTCTTAGTTGCATCAGAGGGATCTCATTGTTGAAAGATTCAGGAGAAGGGTACAAAATAATTTTCAAAGCATTAGATATACCATGGAACACAGTGAAGACAGTCATCATCAAGTGGAGAAAATATGGCACAACAGAGACATTACCAAGAACTGGACATCCCTCCAAAATTGATGAAAAGATGAGAAGAAAACTGGTCAGGGAGGCTTCCAAGAGGTCTACAGCTACATTAAAGGAATTGAAGGAATTTCTGGCAAGTTCTGGCTGTGTGCTACATGTACAATAATCTCCCATATTCTTCATATGAATGTTTTATGGGGTAGGGTGACAAGACGGAAGCCTTTTCTTACAAAGAAAAACAAGCCCGCTGAAGTTTGCAAAAACAAACATCAAGTCTCCCAAAAGCATGTGGGAAAATGTGTTATGGTCTGATGAAACAAAGGTTGAACTTTCTGGCCATAATTCCAAAAGTTATGTTTGGCGCAAAAACAACACTGCACATCACCCAAAGAACACCATACCTACAGTGATGCATGGTGGTGGCAGCATGATGCTTTGGGGCTGTTTTTCTTCAGCTGGAACCAGGGCCTTATTCAGGGTGGAGGGAATTATGAACAGTTCCAATACCAGGCAATTTTGGCACAAAACCTTCAGGCATCTGTTAGAAAGCTGAAGATGAAGAGGTTCACATTTCAGCTCGACAACGACCCAACGTACACATCCAAATCCACAAAAGCATGGCTTCACCAGAAGAAGATTAATGTTTTGGAATGGCCCAGCCAGAGCCCAGACCTGAATCCATTTGAACATCTGTGGGGTGATCTGAAGAGGGCTGTGCACAGGAGATGTCCTCGCAATCTGACAGATTTGAAGCGCTTTTGCAAAGAAGAGGGGGAAAATATTGCCACGTCAAGATGTGCCATGCTAATAGACTCCTACCCAAAAAGACTGAGTGCTGTAATAAAATCAAAAGGTGCTTCAACAAAGTATTAGTTTAAGGGTGTGCACACTTATGCAACCAGGTTATTGTGAGGTTTGTTTATTTTTATTTTTCCGCCTCAAAGATTTCAGTTTGTTTTTCAATTGAATTGTTCACGTTATAGGTCACATTAAAGGTGGAAAAAGTTCTGACATGATTTATCGTTGTCTCATTCTTTTACATCACAAGAACCTTGCATTTTAAGAGGGGTGTGTAGACTTTTTATAGCCACTGTGTATATATATATATATTTATATATATTAGGGCTGTCGAGTTAACATGTTAATAAAGCGTGATTAATTATACTAAAGAATAACGCGTTAAAATAATTAACGCATTTAATCGCAGTACCATCTTTATACTCCAGAGGGCAGTAAGTGAAATTTCAGCTGTATGAGTAACACACAGTTTATACAGTGAAGAAAACAACACAGATATGCGTTACTAAGGGTTCAAATGCGAACTAAGGAATCTCAATATGTGTTTAAAGATTGATTATTAAACTATATTTAACTTGACACAGTGACCTAAACATTTTATTTTTATGACGCACCACACACGAGACGCGACACAAGCATGTCTGATGCAGGTCGTATGGTAGGGTGACCACGGGACAGTCCCAAAATTGGAAGCTTTGTCCCATGTCCCGTGTCCCTCAAGTCATAAGCAGTGTCCCGCATTTCAATTTTGTCTGTATAATTTTTTATCTTTATTATTATTTCGGCATCATTTTATTTAATCATCCTTTAATTACAAAATCACTATAAAAAATAGTTAATAAGAAAACACTGAACATGTGCAGTGCAGCCTTTTTTTCTTGCCAAAGCGGGAAAACACCGGAAAAAAATGGGTCTATCCGGAGCTCCCGAGAAGAAAAAGTGTCTTTGTTCGTATAATAAAGAATTGGAGAAAATATACACATGGTTAAAACCAGTTACAGTTGACCCTAAAAAAGGAGGGTGCAGGGTATGCCACCGAAGTTTCACGGACAGCTCTGCTGAAGCATTTCAGTGCCCCAAACATGACAGCCCTGATATCTTTGGCTTTGAGCGTTCCTGTCACCATGCATTCGTGGAGAGTGTGTTTTCACTGATGACGCTGCGTGGACAGAGACAAGGAACTGAGCATCTGTGGACCTCATTAAAAGTGAACTCATGGTGAAAGTGAACACCTACACCTGCCAGGAGTTCTACAGTCATAATGAATGAGAAGGCCCTACTCGAAGCAGCCAGATCAGACAAAAAATTAAATTCAAGATGCACTATATCCGGTAAGATCGCATTTAATCTTTCTAGTCTTTAATAATGGAATTGATGTGCTTATTTGGAAATGTGCTTTTTAACGATTAGATTATTATTTTCACTTCATTATATTTACATTGAGTAGGTCTGAGCTGTTGATAATTAGTTTGTATCGTAGACCTTATGCCAAACTTAGTGACGTTCACAACACCGCCATTAACATTTAACATCACTGCAAAATTACATCTAATATAAAATCAATATTTATTCACCTAGTACAATAATAATAAGTTATCTCTCCCTCGTGTCCCACATTGTCCCGCAAAATCAGGTCTGCTGACCTGCAACAGAGCAATAGACAGGTTGTCACCCTATGTATACCCCTGGCTTGTTTCTTAAAAAAAAAAAAAAAAAAATGTCTGACGCAGTTGTTCATTGAAGGGCTCTTAAACAAGCCCTCATAATAAATCTCCAACTGATTGACAAATTCACTTGTGAAATGGATTGCTGTGAACTGTATGCCAATCGGATGCAGCGTCAGACGATTTTGCCGGGGCTTCAGCCCCGAATATATTTTGAAAAGTTGACTGACAAATATGAAACTGGACAATAGCCTATGTAAACCCCCGAAATCACAAGTTGCCTTATTTCATTGTGCTTTGGCTTTGCACATACTGCATACAGCCTGTAAAAATAGACCTAGGTCTTAAAAATAATTTAGCCTATAGAATAAGATTCTTTGCTGTCAGTAGCCTATGGGCTACTCCGTTTCTTCCTCTCTGTTGAATATGCAGCAGGTAGGGGAGGAGCTTGCACAGTCGTTGACATCAACTAACGTTACTTAGTGGTGAGTTAACAGCAGTTAGCAGGAAAGACAACAAAAATGAAGCAAATGAGGCTTTGGGGATTTTTCCGAAAGAAGTCAGTGGATAAGAATTCAAATTTTTTTGTCCTTAAAGTCTGAAGATCATCATCTGGCTGGATTTCACCCACAGTAGGCTAAACCTCACTCTCCTGACCTCATGAGGTGCACTAGTGACTGATATCACAGGTTGTAGCCTCTAGCCTCCTTGTTAGCGCACTCAACTACCACGCCGGAGACGTTGGTTCGAGTCCTGTGCGGACTTATTTATCAGGTGTTGTTTTCTCCATGTATAACCAATGAGCATTAACATAAAATGTATGTGTGACTTGTTTTGTGATATTAGTTTGTAGTAAATATACACTTTGATTTGATTAAATGGTTTTGTAGAGTGTAGCAAAGATGAGCTACAGACTGAGGAGCAGAATCAGGCATGGAAACTGGTAACAATTAATCAGTCACTTTACTTTAGAGAAAGTTAAAAGTGAAACATTGTTTATCCCAATGCTCCTAATGATCCTAATGAAAGGATTTTGACAGATGAACATTGAGAATTATATACAGTTCGATGCCATGGTGTGTCAATGAACTTAGACTAAAGTCATTCATGTATTCCTTTAACTTAGGATCTTATACATCATTTTGACTATTTATGTCCAAAAATATAAATTATTTATATAAAATATTTTTCTTTACTCACTATAATATAACTCTTTTGTGATGACTTTATTGTAATGTACATGAAAATTCAAGTATCATGATAGATCCCACTGATCTGCTCTGCCCAATACATTTTCTTTAATGGTATTGGTCCACAATTTGAAATATGTAGCACTTGATGAATTAGTTGTGTGAAGCTTATTTGCAATAATGTTATGTGCTGTATCTGTTCTTTTGCATCACAGATGATTCAGGGAGGAGAGAGGATGAGTTAGTCGAGGATAGTACTAGAGTGGAAGATTTAGGAACTGTAGAAACAGGCCCAGCCAGAGCAAAACTCAAAGAATACCCTCTCACCAGCTTTGGACTATACAGGGAAGTGGTTGCTAGTTTGAAAATAAAATTGTCAGGGCTAAGCCCCGGATGTCCTTCAATGCTGGAAACGCCTCTGATGCCAATGATTGACTTCTGATCAATAATATGGTAATAAACAATATATTGTATTCTAAAGCCGCTTTTATATTGTTCTATCAATGATTAACTCTTCTGCTACAAGAATGTAATGCATTTTAATTATCTGAATATTTTTGTATTATATATATATATATATATATATATATATATATATATATATATATATATATATATATATATATATATATATATATAATTTTTAATATTTAAAGATAACTATGTATAATTATTTCATCATTATGTATTTAATTATTTTTATATGATGGGCTTTCTCAGCAAATATTAGAATATGTGATTAATCGGGACACCATGTAATTAATTCGATTAAAAATTGTAATCGATTGACAGCCCTATATATATATATATATATATATATATATATATATATATATATATATATATATATATATATCACACAGGAACATATGTGACAATTCTTTCAATATCTCTCCAACTTTTCTCCTCCAGAATGAATCATATTAGACACTTTTCAAGGTTAAGAAATGTGTTAGTAGTACTGAATACACTATATATTAGTATAGGCTTTTGTAAAAATTAACATTAATAAACATTGTAAAGAGGTGCTGTTCCTTGTTAGTTCATATAAACTAAATGTCTATTACATAAGACAAGATTAATAAATGCTGAAAATAAGTGTTGATCATTGTTAGTTCATGTTAACTAAGGCATTAACTAATGTTAACTAAGGCATTAACTAATGTTAACTAATGCATTAACTAATGTTAACTAATACAACCTTATTGTAGTGTTATCAAAATAATAATAAGAAGGATATTAAACATACGGTGTATAACAGGCTTTCATTGTTTTGCCTTTTAATAGTTTTAAAATATATAATAAAATATTTTCTTATTATAAATATTAATAGTATTACAAGGTAATTAATGATTCAAACAAAAATAAAGTAATTCTTTAAAGCCTATTATTGTTATATTGCTTTTACCTGCACCACTCATCGAAAAGAGAAGGCAGAGAGACAGGTAGACAATCCAGACTGCCATTGAGTATAATGATGAAACCCCAAACCAGGACTACTTCACAACTGAAAAACAGAATTATATTAAAAGTAGAATTATTAGACAACACACATAATTAAATATGAGTCTAAATATGTTATACCATCATAAATTCAGCAAAAATGTGCATTTGAAGTATTCATTTGGTGACACTACCTGAGAGTTTGCTGGAATCGGTCTGTGTCTGCAGGTTCAAGGGATATTTATATGGAAAACTGAGAAATGTTTACAATGTCTTGATGTCATAATCAACCACCACATAAAGCTGCATCATTTATCAGTGGATCATCAGGGTCATGCAATAACACACACCCTCTATTTTTGGAAGATTTCTATCTTCTGTTGCACAATTTTGTTAACAAACGTTTCCTCAATGTATCTTTAGCGCAAATAATTTTTCTGTTCAAAGTCCTTTCACAAGCTCAGCCAAATGATAATGGATTAAGAAAGACACAGTTTAACATTTGCTTAGCAAACAGGATGCGTTAATGAAACATATTATATAATTTTATATACAATATAATATTATATATAACATGTCATTTTAGCTGTCGCTTTAACACAAAGAATCTTAAATTTTTTCCATTCAAAGACCTTTCACAAGCTCATCCAAACGATAATGGCGTAAGAAAGTGGACAAGACCCCTCCGCCCAGCTAGCCAAATTACAGAGAGGCTGCTCACTGCAGAGCAAATGGGTGGAGCTTACGTTTAGCTCCCCCTCGCATGTGTAAATCATGTTTGAAAGTTATGAACCCTTTAGTTTTTTGCATGTTTTGGCCTCTCTCATTTCTCACTAGAGTTTGAAAGTAAGAACATATAATTCCATTTAACATTTCCTTGCATTGTGAAGCCGTTGGGAAGTCTGAATCCCAAAGGTTCACATACTTCTGCACACAAGGATACTTCATGTATTAAGTTAATAATTCAAATATATCCAAACTACTGCTGTTAATCGTGACATATTTTATCAGAAAATTTAGCGTAGATGAAGACATAATGAAGTAAATCTAAAATATGAAAAACAAACTTCCAAAGGGGTTCATAAACTCAGTTTAATTCAATCATTATATGTACTTTGCCAATATGTAGATTGCTCAACAAATGATTAATATTCCCTAGCTCCACAGTTATAGGTTAATTATCTGATGAACATTTATTTTATGCTTGTGTATTTTTCTTTTTCCCCTCCTCTTTTTTTGTCCTATTGTAGAAAACAATCTAAAAATTGGCAAATGACATATATGGTCATTTATTTTTTTATGTAATTCATAAATGACATCGTTGTTAAATTTATAAATGAGTAAAACTATAGAAATTCTCTTTAGACCAGGGGATGTAAAAACCTCTACAGGGGCACTGCACTGTATAAAACATCAAATCACTTTATTGTCACACGACCATATCCACAAGTGCAACAGTGGGTGAAAGTCTTTTGTGCGGTTCTGAGCAACACTGCAGCCATGACAGTGAAGAGACATATACCAATTACAATAAACAACATATTTACACAACACAATGTACATATCAAATGTACACATTGTGTGTAGACACAACACAATAATAATATACAATGTACAGTAAACAATACACACAGTATAGAATGCACATACAATAAAAAAAAAAAAAATTATATATATACACTCACCTAAAGGATTATTAGGAACACCTGTTCAATTTCTCATTAATGCAATTATCTAATCAACCAATCACATGGCAGTTGCTTCAATGCATTTAGGGGTGTGGTCCTGGTCAAGACAATCTCCTGAACTCCAAACTGAATGTCAGAATGGGAAAGAAAGGTGATTTAAGCAATTTTGAGCGTGGCATGGTTGTTGGTGCCAGACGGTCCAGTCTGAGTATTTCACAGTCTGCTCAGTTACTGGGATTTTCACGCACAACCATTTCTAAGGTTTACAAAGAATGGTGTGAAAAGGGAAAAACATCCAGTATGCGGCAGTCCTGTGGGCGAAAATGCCTTGTTGATGCTAGAGGTCAGAGGAGAATGGGCCGACTTATTCAAGCTGATAGAAGAGCAACTTTGCCTGAAATGACCACTCGTTACAACCGAGGTATGCAGCAAAGCATTTGTGAAGCCACAACACGCACAACCTTGAGGCGGATGGGCTACAACAGCAGAAGACCCCACCTGGTACCACTCATCTCCACTACAAATTGGAAAAAGAGGCTACAATTTGCAAGAGCTCACCAAAATTGGACAGTTGAAGACTGGAAAAATGTTGCCTGGTCTGATGAGTCTCGATTTCTGTTGAGACATTCAGATGGTAGAGTCAGAATTTGGCGTAAACAGAATGAGAACATGGATCCATCATGCCTTGTTACCACTGTGCAGGCTGGTGGTGGTGGTGTAATGGTGTGGGGGATGTTTTCTTGGCACACTTTAGGCCCCTTAGTGCCAATTGGGCATTGTTTAAATGCCACGGCCTACCTGAGCATTGTTTCTGACCATGTCCATCCCTTTATGGCCACCATGTACCCATCCTCTGATGGCTACTTCCAGCAGGATAATGCACCATGTCACAAAGCTCGAATCATTTCATATTGGTTTCTTGAACATGACAATGAGTTCACTGTACTAAAATGGCCCCCACAGTCATCAGATCTCAACCCAATAGAGCATCTTTGGGATGTGGTGGAACGGGAGCTTCGTGCCCTGGATGTGCATCCCACAAATCTCCATCAACTGCAAGATGCTATCCTATCAATATGGGCCAACATTTCTAAAGAATGCTTTCAGCACCTTGTTGAATCAATGCCACGTAGAATTAAGGCAGTTCTGAAGGCGAAAGGGGGTCAAACACAGTATTAGTATGGTGTTCCTAAGAATCCTTTAGGTGAGTGTATATACACACATACTGTAGTTGTATTGTGGAGAATATAATGATGACAGTCCAGTGTGAGATATAAGATTAATAAAGTGCAGTGCTGATGATCATGAGAGATCATGAGAGATCAAGTGTTCAAAAGTCTGATTGCTTGGGGGAAGAAGCTGTCATGTAGTTGGCTGGTGCGGGTCCTGATGCTGCGATACCGCCCGCCTGATGGTAGCAGTGAGAGCAGCCCATGACTTGGGTGGCTGGATTCTCTGACGATCCTCTGAACTTTTTTCACACACCACCTGTTATAGATGTCCTGGAGCGAGGGAAGCTCACCTCCGATGTGTCTGGGAGTTCGCACCACCCTTTGCAGGGCTTTGCTGTTGTGGGCGGTGCTATTGCCGTACCAGGCGGTGATGCAGCCAGTAAACATTGTAAACAAGACAGTTTATCAAAGTTATACTTTCTACATTTTAGATTTTGTCATCATAAAGTGCAGTCTAGACTGCAGACAAGCAGCACATTTTCACTGCTGCTACTGCACATGCACATTAATCAGAAGGGATGGAAATTACAGAATCTAGACAGCTACCCACAGCAGCAGCAGCACAATCTCAAGCAGCAGCACAATCTCCAGCACCACCTCCATCTCCGGCAGCACCCCCTCCATCCCCAGCAGCACCATTGTCAGTAGTAGGATTATGCATCCGGAAGCAAGTCAGGGTGACTTGCACACACTGGCATTCAAATAAATAAAAGGAACTTGCTGGTTCACATTAACAGAAAGCACAAGCAAAGGGTAACTGAAATTTCAGCTAAACGGCACCTGTCATGCCAATGCATTGATGCCAAAAATGGCATCTTTGCTGTTGATAAATCATTCTTTAAGCCTTGCTCTCCTATACATGTTCAGAAACAAATATGGTGTGAAAGCCAAAACCTAATCTGCTTACATGTGACTGCTCCAGAAAATATATTGTTGTGAAATAATAAAATGTGTTGTGTTATTGTTTTATCATAGAAACTTAGTGCAAAGGCCAGGTGAAATTTGATTTGCAATGTCCTTACTGAGAGACTGTGAGGTACAGCTTTTAACTTCTTTGCATGTAAACCATTATTATCAGCAGTGGAATGTCATCATATAATACATTCAGAGTACACTATATACTGTATGTACAATATGGTCTTATTCCACTCTTAATTAACAGGGTGCACCACTTCAGCTTGGAGGGACTGACTGTGGGATATTCATGTTGATGGTAAGTGGTCTTATAATTGCTATACCATTGTCTCTGTGTGTGCTAAACACTGCATTTGTTAATATAACATCAGAGTTTTGATTTTGTATTTCAATATGCCCTGTATGTGACCCTTGGGAAGCCCTTTGATTTTTCAGCAGAGAGTTTTTACCAATTTCTGGTTATTCGTTCAGCAAAAAGTGTTGAAAACTCAATTAACATTTTATTATGCTTATGATTTTCAATTGCCATCTTTTATCAGTCTGACATGCCTGTAATGAGGAGGTGGTGGTGCCATCCTTTCTACTGCAGGTATTTCCTCTGGCAAGGTATGATACTGATAACTATACTTTATGTGTGCATTCCCAGTATGTAGGTCATTTGTAATAAATAAAAAATAATGCACACTGGAACATTTTCCAATTTTACAGTTTTCCAATTTTACAGTTTTGTCACTTTTTCTTTAAAGCCAATAGTCAGTCACCAAGCAAATGATCCAACCGGATCTAAACATCATGGAGGTTACCCCATCTGTGCTCGACATCATGGAGGTCACCCCATCTACGAGAATCCATGTATGTACTGGGAATATTTATGTATTGTTTGACTATTGTTTGTTTATGTAATAACCTTTGCTGTTTCATAAAAGTGTTTGAGCAGCACTTGACTAATGAAATTATTATTATTGAAATGTCATATCTTTTTGAACAAAGGACTCAGCGGTGATGAAACGGATTCTGCTCGACTGTGACTGGGTGGAGGAGAACCGAACCCACTTTGCTGGGACAGTTCACTTACCACAGGTCATATGGATGAACGAGGATGATGCCTTGTTGGCCATAACAATGCGGGCCCTGTTTATTGACACTATTTTCTGTGAAGGTGAAATGAATGAGGACAAAATCCAGGCTCCTTTCCTTTTCAATATAACAAAATAAATATTTGTATGTCTTGCCTGCACAACCCTCACCTTCTACAAGCTAACTGATGGGTAGGTCTGGGTAAATATTGTTTTGTAAACTTTTTGTATTGTCTTGTAGATTTAGGGTTTGTAAAACGTCTTGTATTTTCAACCAATTAAAAGTTTTGTGGGGGGAAAATAGTGAAAAGTGTTCTTTAAACTTAGCTATTTATCGCTATACTATTCTTTTATTATACTATACTATACTATACCTTTCTCAGCAGGAAACCGATGGAGTGCGTATTCCAGGTAGGGAAGGCGGTATTTCCCCAAGTGAAGGAGTTCAAGTACCTCAGGGTCTTGTTCATGAGTGAGGGGACAATGGAGCGGGAGGTTGGCCGGAGAATCGGGGCAGCGGGGGCGGTATTGCACTCACTCTATCGCACCGTTGTCACAAAAAGAGAGCTGAGCCGAAAGGCAAAGCTCTCGATCTACCGGTCAATTTTTGTTCCTACCCTCACCTATGGTCATGAAGGCTGGGTCATGAGCGAAAGAACTAGGTCACGAGTACAAGCAGCCGAAATGGGCTTCCTCAGAAGGGTGGCGGGCTTCTCCCTTAGAGATGGGGTGAGGAGCTCAGTCATCTGTGAGGAGCTCGGAGTAGAGCCGCTGCTCCTTTGCGTCGAAAGAGTCAGTTGAGGTGGTTTGGGCATCTGGTAAGGATGCCCCCTGGCCGCCTCCCTAGGGAGGTGTTTCAGGCACGTCCAGCTGGGAGGAGGCCTCGGGGAAGACCCAGGATTAGGTGGAGAGATTACATCTCCACACTGGCCTGGGAACGCCTCGGGGTCCCCCAGTCAGAGCTGGTTAATGTGGCTCGGGATAGGGAAGTTTGGGGCCCCCTGCTGGAGCAGCTGCCCCCGCGACCCGACTTCGGATAAGCGGTTGAAGATGGATGGATGGATGGATGGATACTATAATTCAGTTTTGTATCTTAAATCTTATTATACATTTTGTTCCTAGATTGAAGATTGAATTTTATGTTAGCTGTACATTTAGCTAATAAAAGTTAACAGAAATAAAATAAATACAGCAACACTTGATGGCAGTGAAGTATGTGACTAATAAATTGTAAATTAAGTAACACTTCCAGTCTACTAATAAATGTTCCTGGAATGGTTGCCTTGCTACTAGTCATCAGTGTGCCGCTGATGCAAAACCAATAAATGACTGGACTATGCCACCCTGTATTTAACAGGGAAATACTAACCCAAATCGAAAAGGGCACAAAGGTTTGTTGTTTCTAGACAAGAGTGCGAGAGACGTGGATACCAAGGTACAAAAATATTGTATTTATTTTAACAGATGAATCATAATGGGCACTGCATGCTCATTTCATCCTTTAAAAGTGTATTAGAATTATGAGCATTATGTATTAGACTTTACACACCCATAAAACATATACTTTGAACACAAAGGGCTGAAGCTTACCAGGAGCAGGAAGGCTAGCCGGGGGCAGCAATTCCCTGATAAAGACACGTCACCCACAAGTGTACACTCACACACACACACAAACACAGGTGAGTCAGTTGTAAAACCACAGCATTCCACAGGTGAAAGGGGCACTACCACCATTTAGCGGGGAACAGCTTGCCCCCTGCACTGGGCCTTCAGCTCCTGAAAACACAGAAGGGAAAATTAACTAAATACTCATACAATTAAAAACAAAGACCAAAACTGATTTTTAAGATACAACACATAATATGTTAGTGTGAAGGGCAGGGGAGAGCTAATGACAAATCACTGTACCAGGACCAACTTCCCACAAACAATAACAAGATAAAATGTTTTCAATTAATACAAAATAACACCATTCCCAAACTATAATGATGATCTCGTGTGGCATAATTAGCATCACTGGAACACTAATAAAAGTAATAATAAAAAAGTCAACAATGTTATTACAGACAGACTGTTGCTGGTAAATTATAATGGAAAGGAAGAGCTTACCTACAAACATTTACACGCTTTATTTAGAATTAAAAAAGCAATGACACTAATGTAACTGCACCATGTCTAAGATCCGTATCCGTCACGGCCGTTCAAAGCCCAGCGACCTTCTGTCTAAAAAGTACTTTATTGGCATGATTGTGTTTACATACAATATTGCCAAAGCATTAATTCACAAAACAGATAATGACAAGACAAATAATAATAATAAAATATGAACAAATAACAATAAATATAAATTGCCTGGTAATGAATCAAATAAAATAAAAACTATAATAACAATATACACTATACAATATTTAAGGACATTATGAACATAAGAAAATAAAAATACTGTGACTGAAGTACATTAAGGCATTGATTGGTTTCTGAGGATGTGCATCTCAAAAAATGAATTTTGCTGCAACTGGTGCATGATGGTCCTCCCCCAGTAACACCAGCATCTGATCGATTTCTGCTGAACTGGAAAACTGTGGCATGAGGTTTGAGAGTTTGTGGAGGTATTTCTCTCTCAGCTCTGTAAATGTCTCACAGTGAAGGAGAAAGTGTTTCTCTGTCTCGACCCCGTGTCACAGTGAGCACAGACTCAGACTTATTAATTTATGCCTTTTAATAACTTATTTTCTTGACTTTTAAGAGTTTATTAATTTCTACAATTTCAAGACTTTCAATTCCATGATTTTTTTAAAGTATTTATTTCTAGGACTTAAGAAATGATTACTTCCATAACTTTTTAAGACTCATTTAATTTCTCTGTTTTGGTAGAATTTATTTTTAACTTTATAAGACTAAAAATTATTTAGTAATTTTCAAGAATTCAATACTATGACTCAATAAATTAATTTACATGATTTAAGAATTTTTTTAATTCAGATTTTTAGAAATTACTATCCATGACTTTTTATTAGAGCCAATTTCCAAGTTGTGGAAATTGATAAAGACATGGACATTAATACATTCTTCAAGTCATGGTAATTTCTGCACCAAATATAATTGTCCATTTTTCTAGTTATGCTAGAAATATTTATTCAGATAGGCATTGGTCTTTCTGAGTGCAGTCTCTATAAAATTATAAAACAATCCTTTATCTTGTAATCACGAACATCTAGAGAAGCATTTGACATGTGATGGGAATTAATTGTTTAAAAAGTGTGTAAAATTGTTACATCATTCTGAACATACTATGAATGATTTGTCCCACTTGTTTTCCAGGAGCACTTGAGGGGCGGCGTCTGAAGATGAGGAGGCGGGCAGCTCTCAACAAGGAGCTGATCGGACAACAGGAGACCGAGAGAGGGTGCAGAAAGGGGAAGGTAGAAGGACAAAGAAGATGGATGGAGAAGAGGGTGAGAGGCCTGGAAAGAGCAGTTCCGAGGAGAGGAAGGGAGAGGAGGATGAAGAGGAGGAGGGACAGAAGGATGAAACTCCAGAGGCCATGCTAACAGAAGAAGATATGATCCAGCAGAGTCAGGCGGAGTATGACTTGGGCCGGTTCAGTCCGACACTCCTCCAGCCCTCCTGAGCTACCACTGGACACACACATCATTGACATTGAAGAAGACCTGCAGAGACTCCAACTGGCCCGCAGACAGCTGCAGGTGAGTATCTCTCAATTACATCATACATTTCAAACCAGATTGAAATTACAGATCACATGCTTTAAAATTGTCCCTACCTTGATTGCATTGAGAATATCGTTAATGGTGTGTTCTAAGACAAGTTTAACCATATCTATTGTTCATATTTAAGGATTTTGAACAAAACACTACATATCAAACTTTGGTAATTATCTTGTCTCATACCATTTCCAATTCCTAGAACATGCGAAAAATGGGATGCATTACTAAAGGTTGGTCACATTTGAACTGGCTCACATTTTGACTGCTGTAAAGATCTATTCATGAAAGAGTACTAATGCAACTTTTATTTCCCATTTATCAAAAAGGCGATGCAAATTAAAGTGCTGAGGATGCGTTTGTGCATTGTGCAAAAGAGGGTATTGGCGGAGATTAAGCCCAGTTCAGCGTGAAAATGCCTTTGACTGGAAAAATGTACCTGTGGGCCAATAAATAGTCCACACAAACCTTTCTGCTTTAATCACGTTCACACCGGCTTCAAATGGAACAAATACAACGAGATACATTACGACTTTGACAACCCACCACCCAAAATCGTCCAGGGATACAAATTCAACATCATCTACCCTGATCTCATTGCCAAACGCTCCACACCGCAGTACTTCCTGGAGCCTAGCGCCGACAACAAAGACATATGAATTCTGTGTTTCCATGCCGGAACACCATATGAAGACATTGCCTTTAAGATCGTTAACTGAGAATGGTAGTATTCCCATCGCCATGGATTCTGCTGCCAGTTCGCCAATGAAATCTTTCAGCTGTGGTTCCACTTTAAGAGATATCGCTACAGGCGATAAGGTGGACAAGTGTGGCGTTTCTATTGCAATCTTTGTTTGTTAAAGGGCTAGTTAAGTTTCCATAATTGAATGAACTATCCCTTTGAGTACTTACCAACTCGGCAAACAATTTCTGTAAATGTATGATTATTTGGTTACGCTCCATAAATGGATTTGAAAGCATTTGCTTTGTATTGGCAAAGGTTCTGATTGTGAAGCACAGTGAATGTCCCATCTTTTTGCTCTGAAATGCAATTGTTCCAGTTTTTATGCAAGAATATGTGTTTTGATATCACACACAGTTAGTGGAAGAACAGGTTTTCAATGGTATAGACTTCAAATTGAGATTGTTCAAAAAGGCAATTTTGTAATTTTCCATTTCACAGGCACTTGGCTAGTGCATTTGATTCCTTTTTAAACAACGTGTCAGTATGTCTTGAAAAATATGATTATTTTGATGTTTCTGAGACACTACATGAAAGATTGTTTTTAAAGCTGTTGTTTGCATGAAATTCTTTTGTGCTCTTTTGAAGATTTTTGAAGACAATTTAGTTGGTTGTTTCCTGGCAAAAGACATTTACAATTACCCACGTTTTGTCTCCCCCCTCCCTCCAAAGACACAAAAGTACATTGAAGACAGTGAAAAAGTAAACGGTAAGGAACCTAGTCAGGATCAACACAATGTTTAATTTGACATGATTGAAGATGTGAGTGATGGATGTAAAAAATAGCACACTAACATCTCTGAAATGTCTGTTTTAAATCTTTTCATCTGGGAAGCATCACCATCTGATTCACATCTGCTAAATATCTTAGAAAGATCAATTTTATAAACAAACATATGTACTGAATGTCTTTTTGACATGCGTATTATAGACATATTGCAGATGAGCAAACACCATAAAAGATTGCGTCTTCCAGATGTAAACACACTAATTAAATAGATGTCTGGATGATGCATGTGTGTGCTGTCGGGGAGAATGCAACATACATTTTTTTTTTTTACAGTTAATAAAACAAAAAGCTGGAAAACATGGGTTGTCCAGACATGACGTAGGACTTCTTGAACCATATTAAACAGACTGTATGTAAATCTCTCAGCCTCTTCTCATTCGTGTCAAATAAAATATGGCATGTACCTAAATTTTGCTGTAAAAAATCCAGTATGTAAAATAAGCTGCAGTCATTTGACACTTATATTGGCATCTTGTAAATACGTGAAGTTCATTCTTGTCCATGTAGAATTGCCTTTAAAGGCAACATGCTTGGAGGCTGCAACTGCAGCAGGTTTTAACAAGAAAAATGTTAAACTCACTGTGGCACAAATGGATGTTGTCAAGCTAAAATAAAACCTGTTGAACAATAGAAATATTCAGAGAAAGAATTAGCATATTTAGCCTCAAATGATACACCCATACATATTGGAAAATGACACTTCCTGTTTCAGCAGGCGGTACTTGGCAAGGATAGAATATGTAGCATTGTGGACCAGGCCTCTGGCGACGCAAAAATGTTTACAATTATATAAAAGATTCAAATGATAAGGTCTGGCTGCATGAAGTGATTATTTTAGCACCTCAGTATCGTTTCCTTTGTTCATAGGGCTCACTGTTGCTGAACTATTGTTAAAACTTGGCTTTGGGAGTGAAGATATTGATTCAAGATAAGGACACAAAATGAACAAGTTTAGCGAGAGTTTGTAGCTGCAAAAGAGGAGCCAGCACCATTGGGTTTGGTGCTTACAAATTGCAAATTATTTAGCTGCATTGGCGAGGCCAAGGTAAGGTTTGCATATAAAGAATTTCAAATGTCAGATTCATCATTTATGTGTCTCAGTGATATCTGACCAGAGGAACCAACAATGGTTGAGAGTCTGTCTGTTTCTCTGGAGTCTGAATACCGCTGGTCATTAGCATGGTTGTTATTGCTGTTCAGGTTGCTTGCTGATGCTATTTTATGATCTGAAGCCTGGTAAGCAGCGATAGTCTCTTCACAATTGTTCATCGCATCCTTAACCTTTCTACGACAGCACGGCAAAGGTAAATGGCCCTTCCAGAGGTTCCATATCAGTAGCACAGCCAACACTAGCATTAATAATACCATTATGACCACTAGCATGTGCTGATTTTCATGAACTTCATGTGATTTGGTAGTCGCAGATCCTGACCACAGTCTCAGATCATATGCTGCATGCTGGGTTTTGTA
Organism: Xyrauchen texanus; assembly: GCF_025860055.1. NCBI lineage: Eukaryota > Metazoa > Chordata > Actinopteri > Cypriniformes > Catostomidae > Xyrauchen > Xyrauchen texanus. The sequence continues at coordinate 5,995,478 of NC_068281.1, forward strand.
TTCCCGCTGGAATATGGTCTCGATGGAATTGCAGGTGTAGTGGCCATTGGCGTCTCCAGAGGCGTTGAAGATCATCAAGCTGTCGGGGAGGATCTGGAAGGTGTTTGAGGTGGTGACTGGTCGACCGTTTACCTGCCAGTGCACCTGTGCTTGGTTGGAATACGGCTGGCACCACAGCTTCACGGTATTGCCGGGGAAAAAGGAGATGTTCACTGTCTTACTGACACCTGGAACACAAGGTTCGGGTTTAGCTGTAACTTTTGATTTGTTTACAAGGATATACAATGTCAATACACTAGAATGTATTACAAACCTAATGGTGAACACTGACTGGGGTTTCCCTCTCTCAAACTTTGAATCATAGTGCTGTGGAAGAAAAAACATTACATATGTATGATAAATATGCTAATATTGGTTTTAGTACAAAATATTATATAGGCTACAGTGTATAAACTGTATATAAACTCACTGACCACTTTATTAGGTACACCTTCTTATTCATGCGATTACCTAATCAGTCAATCGTGTGCCAGCAGTGTTATACATAAAATCAGGCAGATATGTGTCAGTAGCCTCAATTCATGTTCACATCAACCATAAGAATTGGGAAAAATTTTGATCTCAGTGATTTCGACCATGTCATGATTGTTGGTGCCAGACGGGCTGGTTTGAGTATTTCTGTAACTGCTGATCTCCTGGGATTTTCATGCACAACAGTCTCTTAAAAAAAACATCCAGTAAGCGGTAGTTCTGCAGATGGATACACCTTGTTGATGAGAGAGGTCAACGGAGAATGGCCATACTGGTTCAAGCTGACAGAAAGGCTATGGTAACTTGGATAAACCCTCTGTCCAATTGTAGTGAGCAGAATAGCATCCCAGAATGCAAAATATGTCGAACCTTGAGGCTGATGTACTACAACAGCCGAAGATCACGTTGTGATCCACTTCGGTCAGTGAAGAACAGGAAACTGAGGCTTCAGTGGGCACAGGCTCACCAAAACTTGACAGTTAAAGACTGGAAAAACATCGCCTGGTCTGATGAATCTCAATTTCTGCTGAGGAACACAGATGGAAGACCCACTGCAGCCTCAGCTTTATGTTCTTAGCTGACAGAAGTGGAACCGAACGTGGTCTTCTGCTGTTGAAGCCCATCCGCCTCAAGGTTCAACATCTTGTGCATTCCAAGATACTATTCTGCTCACTAAAACTGTACAGAGGGGTTATTTTTCTTATACCCCCCAAAATAGATAGATGTAATAAAGCTGTTCAGGTTGTCCTGGGAATCCAAAAAAAAAAAGAAAAAGAGAATTCGCTATGGGTTCCTCTAGATTTCCCCATTTCTTAATGGCAGTTTTGGATTTGAGTAAAAACAGGTCTGTGGTAAAAATGACTTGAAGACACGTGGATGTTTTGTTCTACATCATTAATTATGCACAGTTATACATAAATGTCAATTTTGAAGCTGCACTGAAGCAACATACATTTATTAAAAATAAACAGGATGATAAAAATGTTGAGATATGAAAATGTGTAATTTATGTTGCAGATCAAAACATAGAAGTACCTTAATGTAAACTAAATCAGGCACAGACCTTATTTTACTCATGTCATTACAAAAACCCATAGGAAATTCCCAAGGGAACCCATGGAGAATATGCCTTCCAGGTTCGCCTACAAACTGACATCACGGCTAAACAGCTATATTTAAGGTTCATTTTTCATTGTCATTTTATTTTCTGAAAATAAGGAGGGCTCAAGGCAAAAATTACACCGAAAGTGAAGACGCAGATTACACTGAATATCAAATGCAGATATTGCCCCCTTATGTAAAAGTTAATTTCTGACATTGTTTTAGGGTTACCCAGATATGTTCTTGACAAGCTCAAGGACTTTACAAACTAACTGGTTTTCTCACATAATAATATAATTCGTTTTTCCATTACCTGGCTCTGTGTGTGCTGTTTATTGTAGCACAGTGCTTATCATTGAGGTCCCATCCACAATACGGATCCCTGGCCAGAACGCAATCCAGACAGCTGTGGTACCGCCCACATTCATTAATAGACATCTGCACCACGCCCACCTCCGAACCCACATACAGCTGTTGCTGAGAAAACATTACACATAATGTAACTATTGCATTAAAGGAATATTACTGGTTATTTTCAACGTAATGCCTTTGGACATTATCTGCAGCAATTACTGCAAAGTGCAGAACATAAACGTATTTCACAGGCACTTTCACTTACAGTATATTCAAGACATTTTACTATTGCATCTCCTGGGAATCAAATTCATTGCCTTTGCATTTTTATCAGCATGTTTTATCTCTATGTTCTAAATCAGGCCTGTTAGTTACCTTGGTGTTGGAAAGTCGTAAGATCTTGATGGGCTCTGAGGGCTCAAACAGTTGAATCTCTTCCATAATGACCATGTCGCCATCATAATTCACAGCTTTCAGCACTGAACCACTCACTGATACACAACATAGATAAAACACATTTCAGTTAAACATGCTTACACTGCTGAAAAACTTTTTAAAGACACAATTAAAATGTGTTGACAAATTTCAAATTGAAACAGTACGTTTGGGTGGGACATATTGATGGGCTTGTCTCAACCATGAACCATGATTAGCTACTTTCTATTGCTAGTCAGAGGCAATTATTAAGCATTGTCATTGTAGAAAGTATTTTAATGGATGAAAATGTGGATCCGCATATTAAAATGCAAGATGAGCCATTTGTATTTTCACCGAGAAGAGACAAAACTATCTAAAGTAATTTTGTTAACTTTTAGTAGCACACTAGCATATATTTATTTATTAAAGTCTTTAAAACTAACAGACAAAACTCTACTTTTGACTTCAAGGAGTCAAACAGTCAAACAGGGTTCATCCCTGGTAAAATTAAACTCAAGATACATATTCACGAGGGATCTTTACTTGTGCCGATGAACATGACCTGATGGCTGCTCCCGTCCACGGCAGTCGCTGTAGCCACCACAATTCTAGTGAAAGCAGCACCTCTCTTCACCAGCAAGGGGCGTACTCCAATGGGAAAGACTGGAAGGTCCATCAGAGGCTTGTCTTTAATAAACTGCAATGTTTTGTCTGGCAGATACAGAGACTTGGTGATGCTCTTTTCTCTGGCATAATTATCAATGCACTATTACAAGAGAAGAAACACAGTGAATGAGAGTTTGATCGATTATCAGTGTTATTGAATGGGTTTCGGCAAATAAAAGGAAGACTCACTGCTCCAGGTCGTGGATCAGGTAGTTCACCTGTGTACATTATCCACTTTACAAACGACGTCTCCACGTTAACAGGGGCCTTGAATTTGCCCTTCGAGAACACCGATCTGATGTCTTCAATTCTGAACGCACATACTGCAGAGTGTGGCGAGGAGTCCCTGTTAGTTGAACACACCACAAATACTGTATATTATGTCCGAGTCAAGAGGTTTGGGAACTAGTTGACATTATATTAGTGTCAGCCTCAGACGGCATGCACACAGACTGTTTATAAAGGTTCATTTGATGATGTTTACAAAATGTTTAAATATGTTTGTCTGGCTCTTACGCAACTTTGAGGAGTCCGCCTAGAAACTATGTCATGTTTACAAGGTACCAGGTTGCTAAATGTGATGCTTCCAAAGACCAAAAAACTAAATAAAAGGGCTAAAACAGCTAGACACGTATAACAGTCCTGACTTGTCTACAAATGAGAATGTGTGGCACTTTATGAGTGCAGACAGACACAAAAATGCTTACAATGTGATTGGTCTTTTATACATTTATTGTTTGAGTTTCACTTATAAAAAAAGCATACTTGAAAATGAGCTGCGGATGGAGTAAAAGAGCTCAAGACTCAAACTCACGCTTGTGGGGAAAAAACTGCATAAAAAACACAGGTGGTCCAGTTGCCGGGGCACCAGTGGAACACATCCTGAACCAGAAGAGGCAAGATGGTGTTTGGAACAGGACAGTCGAGCCTCGCTTTCAGGAATGATGTCCACTTCCTCTGCAGTGTCCTTAGTCCACCCAAGTCTCCCTGTCAAGGACAAGATGATTTCTCATTGTGGGGACTATATGGCATAGACAGTAACCACTTAGGATGTACAAATCTTTAAATTTCATTGACTCATGCACATGCCATCCCAGATGTGTGACTTTCTTTCTTTAGCAGAGCACAAACAAAGGTTTTAAAAAAATATCTCAGCTCTGTAGGTCCATACAATGCAAGTGAATGGTGATCAGACCTTTGTAGCTCCAAAAATCACATAAAGGAAACATAAAAGTTATCAATAAGTATCCAGTGTTTAAATCCATATCTTCAGAAGTGATATAATAGATGTGGGTGAGAAACAAAACTACAGTTTAGTCAATTTTTACTCTAAATCTCCACTTTCACTTTCAGATGTGTTCTGCTGAACAAAGAAAGCCATACACATCTGGGATGGCATGAGGGTGAGCAAATGATGAGAGAATTTTCATTCTGGGGTGAACTATCCCTTTAAGAAAGAATGCCAGTTTTCTCAACTCTATGTCTGAGAAAAGATCATCTCCCTTAATACGACTCTTAAGTGTGTTTACCTTGCATACACGGGCAACTCGAGAAACTTCCACCTTGGTGTAAGAATCATATTCCACTGCTGTCTCACTGAAGAAGAGGTAAATCTTATCATCATCTCCCTCTGTGTTACTTTCTCCCTCCGGTATGTGGGCCATGTGGATGAAATTTGGTTCTTAAGTGACAAACAAAACAAAATACAAAAGATCTCTAAACGTGCAGTCACACTAGATTTTGTTTTCCATCAACTTATATATATATCGTACGCATACAAATGTGGGAGTGCAGAATCGTAAGTACAAGTTAAAGGAATAGTTCACCCAAAAATGAGAATTCTCTCATCATTTACACACCCTCATGCCATTCCAGATGTGTATGAATTTCTTTCTTCTACGGAACACAAAGATTTTTAGAAGAATATTTCAGCTCCATAGGTCCATACAATGCAAGTCAACAGGGCTCAAATCTTTGAAGCCCAAAAAAAGCACATAAAGGCAGCATAAATGTAATCCATACAACTCTAGTGGTTAAATCCATGTCTTCAGAAGTGACATGATATATGTGGGAGAGAAACAGATCAATATTCAAGTCCTTTTTTGCTATACATTCTCCTCCCTTCCCAGTAGGAGGTGATATGCATGAAGAATGTGAATCACAGGGATTTAAAGTAAAAAAAATTGATCTGTTTATCACACCTATCATATTGCTTCGGAAGACATGGATTTAACCACTGGAGTAGTATCGATACATTTTATGCTACCTTTATGGGCTTTATGAGCTTCAAAGTTTTTGAACTTGCATTATATGGAAAAACATTCTTAAAAAAATGTGTTCAGCAGAAGAAAGAAAGTCATACACATCTGGGATGGCATGAGGGTGAGTAAATGATGTGAGAATTTTCATCAAACTATTCCTTTAACTTTCACCTTTCACTGTGTTCCAAAGTCTTACCTGCACATTTGTACAGTGAAAAGACGATTGACAAATAGAGGATCATAGATTGACCTCTTGGCTCAAATACTGTACAAAGACTACAGACTGTATGATTTCAGTGTTGTAGGAAAGTGAAGTAGATATAACATTTTAATTTAATTATTATTTGTTATTCATAATAAATTCTTTATTGGAATCAAAAGCCATAGATCATGATTTAATATATCCTGTTGCCCATATTTGGCCTGAAGTAATTGTGCATGCTTAAAAAGGAAGAGACACAAATATACACCTAATCTACCAATAACGTGGAAGCAACTCAATGCATAAAGCATGTAGACAGGGTCAAAGGGCTTCAACCAAACATTAGAAGGGGAAGAAGTGATTGGCGGTGTCAGACAGAACAGTTTGAGTGTTTAGAAACTGCTGATGTCACAACAGTTTGTCAGAGTTAACAGAAAATTAACACTGAGGTTTGAAAAACCCTGAACCTGTTCGTCACAAAGCATAATGGCTTCAAAAGACTTGGAATAAAGAGCAGGACAGGACTCAACAAAAAAAGATGGTCTGCTGGCTCGGGCCAGTGTGTGAGAATTTCGGGCCAGTTGTCACATGCCTTGTTGGGTAGCCATCACTTGCCCAGTGCCGCATTGTAAGTAAAAGTTACTTTTGTAAATCTTGTAAATGAGTTTTTCTGCCTTGCAAACATAAAGCTGAAATATGTAACTATTTCTGTGTTAAGACACTTTCTTTATCCTAGCTTAATATGCAGAGACAAATATAAGTAAGCCATTCATGGGTTCATTTTCTCAGAAAACGTAAGCACTGTCTTTCTGTGGCGCTTTGAAAATGACTCTGTTTGTAGTGACGGCGTGGGGGGCGGGACTATCTCTTTGTTTGACCAACGGCAGATGGGGGGGTGTATTCAGAAAACTGTACAAACATTGTTTATTTTTGCAATTCCGTTTAGTGGCACAGAAATGACATAATTCAGCTTTAAATGTTTAGATTTCTGTGATGTTTTGAACATTGCTGTTGCAAATTCTGCTGATTTAAACTTTTCACCAAGGTGAAACATGACCTAGATGGCTAAAACAGATGAGTTGTACTTTTTTGTAATTGTTTAATTTTTTAATTCAGTATGAATGAGTTGAAAGTTAAACTAATCAGTCAGTAATGTTGCATCACATGCCATAGTTTTCCCACAAAGCTAGTTTACTGAAAGAAAAATTTACATTTAAAGGGACAGTTCCAAAATGTAAATCCTCTCATCATTAACTCATGCCATCCCAGATGTGACTTGAAAGACTTTATTTCTTTTGCTGAACACAGATTTTTAGAAAAGTAACTCAGCTCTGTTGGTCCATTTAATGCAAGTGAATGCATACAAGTAATCCTTACGACACCATTAGTTAAATCCATGTATTCAGAAGTGATATGATAGGTGTGGGTGAAAAACAGATCAATATTTAAGCCCTTTATTACTATGCGAATCACACAAAATAAAATAAGTGGATATTAATAGTAAAAAATGACTTATATATATTATAACTTATCTGTTTCTTACAAACACCTCATATCACATCTGAAGACATGGATTAAACTACTGGAGTAATATTGATTACTTTTATGCTGCCTTTATATGATTTTTGGAGATTCAAATTTCTGGTCTCTATTCACTTGCATTGTGAGGACCAACAGAGATGAGATGTTCTTCGAAAAAACTTCACTTGTGTTGTACAGAAGAAAGAACGTCATACGCATTTGGGATGGCATGAGGGTGAGTAAATAATGAGAGAATTTTCATTTTTGGTTGAACTATACCAGTAACAAGCAGGTATACCTAATAAAGTGACCACTGAGTGTGGTCAGCCACATTAAAAACATTGATCATTCAAAGCTTGGCCTTGCAGTAGCTGTATTGTGTGTGTGATTGTGTGTGTGTGTGTGTGTGTGTGGGTTTGGGTGGTTTGGGTTTTTAGGTTACAGATTGGTAATTACAAAGGTATTATTCAATAAATGTGGTTTATGATGACATTTCTAGTGTCCCCATAATTCAAATAGCTTAAAAAACATACTAAATTATGTTTTTTTTTATATGTAAAAATGCAAAACATTTTTTGTGAGGGTTAGTTTAAGAGAATAGAATCTATGAATGAATGAATGAATGAATGTTACATTTATATAGAGCTTTTCTGAAACTACACTCAAAGCGCTTTACACAGTGAACAGGGGACTCTCCTCAATCACCACCAGTGTGCAGCATCCAACTGGATGATGCGACAGCAGCCATAGTGCGCCAGTACGTTCACCACACATCAGCTATTGGTGGAGAGGAGACAGCAGAGTGATACAGCCAATTAATGGATGGGGATTATTAGGAGGCCATGACTGAGAAGGGCCAATTGGGAATTTTGGCCAGGACACTGGGGTTACACCCCTACTCTTTTCGAGAAGTATAAAAATACAGTATAAAATTATTTCAAAATCATCTATGAGTCCTCATAAGGATAACCGCACCAACATATGTATGTGTGTGTGTATGTGTGTGGTTTATATGTCACCATTGAGCCAGGTGCTTGTAAACGCTGTTCGTATAGTTTCCTCTGAGCTGCGCATCATGACTGGCTCCGAGCCCCTGAAATTCATTGAAGTGGCAGAGTACAATGCTCCATCTGCAAGAGAGAAAGAACAAGAGAGAAATACAAAGATGACTAAAGATGATGTGGAGCACTTTTGTAACTAAATTAACACTCCAAAATGACTCCAAATTAAAGGAACATTTAGAGTTAAATACAAATTTAGCTCTATAAACAGCATCTTGTGCATGCTTTTTATCACCCCAAAAAGTTATTTTAATTTATGCATGTTTGTCAAAAAGAGCAGGAAACATATTTACAATAATAATGCAAAAACAACTGAGATCTATGGGGCAAGTGCTCTAAGTGTCTGAAAGCAGCAATGTGAAGTTTGTATTTTTGTTAACAGACTAACATTAATTCTTAAAAGTGCACTCTTGTTTGTTTATCTTCTGTTTTGTGTTTTTCTCCATCTTATACTACACACATCTCGATTATGAACATTCTTGTATTCAATCAAATAAAGCGAAACGGGAAACGTGACTTCAACTAAAACAACTCAAAAATCTTTTATTTCCTTAACTCAAAAGCATGAATATAAATGGAACACAGTCAGGGCATGTGTCTGCTAAATCTCTCTCCCCCTGTCTCTAGCGTGGTTCCTCCTTATATCGCTCTCTCCCCATTGCTCACTGCAATCACATACAAGTGTTAGACATATTGTGCTCAGGTGTGTGCACCCTTACCACCTCTCTCTCTCTCTCTCTCTCTCTCTCTCTCTCTCTCTCTCCGGATGAACTTATCATATTTTAATGGGGATATAATTTATTACAGCTGACAGTTACACAAGCAGACAAGGTTTGAACATTAACCATAGTGAGATAAAACTTAAATTCATGTCTTTTTAACAATTCTGTGTATAAATTTGAAAACTTTTTATTGGATCAATACAGGTAAACATCATATTATGCGACTACGCATTACTTTATGGAGAGTTTACGACCTACTAGTTAAATGTTGCCTTAAGAACAGGTGATGCGACCAAATTAAGCACTGACTTAGTTACAAACTAACTAGTAAGCCAATAATATGAACTTTACCTCCTAACTTACATGAGAACTTACGTACAACTGGCGCAACCCTGCCCAGGTGTCAGCACACATGTCAGAATTGAGATAGGCTAAGAAAACATGATGAAACTAAACATGATAAACAAAATACATCCTCAGCCGTCAGAGTCAGGTTTCAGACATCAGATGAAAAAGCAGCAAGTCTCAGGAAAACCTCTGTCAAGTCTCTTGAATTGCAGAGAAAATAAACACATTTTTGTGTTCTGTATTACTGTCTTTGATTATGATAACATTGAATCAATCTTTTGGATATGAAATTAATAATTTTTTCACTCGTGCTAGTTTAGGACACTACATAAACAGTTGTCAGTAACTATGGCTGCTGTGTGCTAATTCCCTAGCGACTAAAAAGGACTATAGTTTGGCTTGTTTTGAGTTGTTGTTGCAAGTATAAATGAGACTAACACAGATAGTTTCACAAGCTAGCAACCAACCTCAGCCAGTTTAGCTACCAACTCTGCCTAGCGAGCAACTCTCTGCTCATTCTGAGACCTTTTTGTCTAAAGCCGTTTCGTCTTAGGCCATTTTGCCTGATGTTGGAAAATGCAATTCCATAGACTTACTTGGCAGAGGTTTTCCTGATGTGTAATGTGTAATATTGAAGAATGCAAATGTGCAAGATATTTTTCTCGGTTTTGTTATTTGCATATACAGTGTATGCATTTTATTCTGTAAAACATGTTGAGAATGTTCATGTATGTTGAAGATACTTAAATATATTCATAAAGATTAATATCTCTACATGTTTACCTTTCCCGGTACTTGTTGCAGTGTAGGAATAGTAGGTTAAGCAAGGTTTTATATAGTGCATTGTGTTGCACAATTCTTGCACGCAGCAGGCTTTAAAGAAAGAAGAAAAAAAAGTGATATGTGTAACGGGGTGCCTGTGCCCCAGTGGACCTTTATGTCTAGCAACGCCCCTGGTTTGTAGCAAGTATATTGTGTTTGTTGTTTATTGTTTGGTAAGCTTGTTTTATTTACAAGTATTTTTATGTTTGAGCATTGTCTGAAAGTGCTATATAAAGTAAACATGTTATTATTATAGTCATTATTAGTGGTAATAACTCAACCCATTGCATGACAGATGTCATGTGCTGTCAACATGGCAGCGCCCATGAGGGGGCGACCCGCTCCATGTAAAAGTTTATAGTAAAGCTTTTATGGGGTTTCTGATATGACTAGTCTTCAAGTATTGTGAATGTACAACATTTTCAATATATATATATATATATATATATATATATATATATAGATATGTGTGGGCAATGGGGTGGCCAGGCTTCAATCCATGGTGGCCACGGCCACCTCCTAGCTCCGCCATTGGAAGTGAATGTATATGAGGTATATTTTAGGAGAGTTATAATGATGCAAAGAGAAAAGAAAATAGATCGCTGGAACGCAGGTGTTAGTCATTCACCACTAATCTTCCTGGCCTCGCTCTACCAACACGCCGCTCGACTCGGCCCTGCTCACCACACTCGGTGCACTTTTAAGTATGTGTTATTTGAGCTGCTGAATTTATCAAGGTCATTCGTTTTAAGGTGAGACTACTTTTCTAGGTGAAGGAAATGTTGGTTTTAAGTTACCAATGAAGATCGTGTAGGTGGAGTTTTCTCCAACAGTGTTTTATGGATAGTAATAACACGTCCCTTTCTGTTAAGAATATCATGTGAATGTTACAGTATTAACCGGGTTTATGTGGTCATGACATTGTCCACTTGAAAGATTGCATGTCACTTTAAACAGGCAATGTTCTTAATTCTATCACACCCGTTTTATGCTAAAATGTATAGAAGTTATCTGCTTCCTCTTTCAAATCAAAAGTGGCCAATTTTAAATGCTGTGTTGCACAATTGCCTACTAACTTTAATGAGTGTATTAAAAAGCGCATAATAGACGATAAATTGTATTTAATCTGGAATATTCCTTATACTTGCAAGCTTATTAATAAATGATGCACTACATACCGACCAACTCAGATGTGTATCGTTGAAAAGGATCAAATGGACATTTTCCCTTGCCATCCTCTGTTCTGTTCTCAAATATTAGCTGACCATCAAAATAAGACTGAAAGAACAATACATGCTACACTGTCAATCACTGAATATTGAGTATTTTACATTTATAATGATCACTAACACTGGGTGACACTCACCATGTATTTGCAGGTTGGATTGAATGCTTTGGTTCCGCAAACATACATTCTGCCATCTTCCATTTTATGAAGAATTCTGATATAATTTTTGCAGTCATTCTAAAATAAATAAATGGAAGTAAATATGTGACATGATCATTTTGAAAGAAAGCACCATACTAACCCTCTCTCTCTGACCATAATGTCAAACCACTTCCTTTTCTTACATTTGTCAAAATGATCTCTGTGATCTATTGAAGTTAACTTTGAATCTGTTGAACTCTATTACTATCTTTACATCTCAACACACAGGATGCAATTTCTCATCTGTGGCTTTGATAAAACAGTGTCTCAAACGAAAACCTTTCTTAGTAAGAAAGGTTTTATATGAAGACATCCTGACACCTTAATAACTGTATTTATTAATTCTTAAATTAAACTATTATCAATTAATAATTGTCATTGTTTAAACACAAACAGATGAAACATTTTATATTCAAGAAGAAAATATGTTAATTAAAATGATTTAAAACTCACCGTAGCATCCTTTCCTTTATTGTAGCACTCCTTCTGCTGCTGGCTTGTGACTTGCCAAGTCACCTGACATGAATAAATACAGCATAACATCATCCCAAAATACTAAAAACACATAGTAGCCTATTTAGATTTAAATGGCTGATTTTCACGAAAACATGCAGCTCAAATTTCACACTAAAATCAAAAGGGAAATAAAAAATAAGAAAGTATATTTGACATGAAGGAAATAAAACCTATTTTAGGACCATTAAGAAATAAGTAATAATTTTTTAAGTTTATTATACATTTTTATTATTATTTTATTCATATTTTGTATATAATTATTTCCAAATTAAGCACATTCCCCCAACTGTGATTCTCATTATATTTTCATTACTGTAAAACAGTATTTTCTTCATATATTACAGTGATAAATTACTGTAATACAATGATTTTTTTTATTTTACTCAGCATAAATTGAAGGCAGGACAACAAAGTCAATCATGATGTAAGCAGCAATTCTGTCAATGTGCTTACTTGTCATGAATAAAAAAATGTTGCAATGCAAATCATCTAAATGCTCCTAAAAGTACTCTACACTTGCTTTAAGCAAAATATAATACATTATTTATTTTACTTTTGGGCTGAAATATGACCCATGCATGCTTGTGACAGGTTTGGTGAGTATCACCCATTAGCTCATCATTTATACCCTGAGAACTACCATTGTGAATGTAACAAGAAACCAGGAAGACTTACGACAGCATAGTTTTGTTTACACTAACAAGCAGGAAACTAATCTTTCTTTAGCATAACAACATGAAAAATAAAAACTGCTGCAACTGTTTTGCAACTATGCATTTGGGGGGGACTTTTGAACTCTTTATCTCTCATGATCAATATACATCAGCACTGCACTTTATTAATCTTACACTGGAATGTCATCAATTATATTCTCTCTTAACAACATACTGGCAACTGACTATCAACCAACAGCCTGAATGTCAATACAGCACATACAACCTACTGTATATTTTATATATACTATTTTTATTGTATATTGTGTATTCTATATTGTGTGTATTGTATACTGTATATTGTATATTATTATATCTATATTGTGTTGTATGTAATTATGTGTATATTAGATATGTGAATTGTGTTGTGTAAATCTGATGTTTATTGTAAATTGGTATATGTCTCATCGCTGTCATGAGTGCTATGTTTCTCGGAACGGCACCCAAGACTTGGAACCACTGTTGCACTTGTGTATATGGTTGAGTGACAATAAAGGGATTTGATGTGATTTTGATTTGATGCTTGTTGTGAAAAGCGCTATACAAATAAAAATGACTTGAACACAAATTATGATTTTTAGAAGAGTATTTCAGCTCTGTAGATCCATAGAATGCAAGTGAATGGGTGCCAAAATTTTGATGCTCCAAAAAGCACATAAAGGCAGCATAAAAATAATATATATGGTTCCAGTGTTTTAATCCATAACTTCAAAAGCAATATAATATGTGTTGCTGAGAAACAGATCAATATTTAAGTCCTTTTTTGCTAGAAATTCTTCTCCCTACCCATGCATGCAGAATGTGAATCACCAAAAACACAAGAAGAAGAATGTGAACATTAAAGTGAAGATTGACTGAGCAGGGAGGAGAATTTATAATAAAAAAAGTCTTAAATGTTAATCTGTTTCTCACCCACACGTATTATATTGCTTTTGAAGTTATGGATTAAACCACTGGAGTCATATGGTTTACTTTTATGCAGATTTACGTGGTTTTTGGAGATTCAACATTTTTGCACCTATTTACTTGCATTTTATGGACCAACAGAGCTGAGATATTCTTCTAATAATCTTCATTTGAGTTCAGCAGATGAAAGATATTCACACATCTGTAATGGCATAAGGGTGAGTAAATGATGAGGGAAATTTCATTTTTGGGTGAACTATTCCTTTAAGAGCTTACCATGCCCTTCTTGGCTGTAATGTCATTCAGGTCGAGTGCAAAAATGGCTTCCCTTGCCCCCACGATGAGCATGTTCAGATCTTCTCTCAGAAGCATCGTGGTATAGTTCCAAACACCCTCCACACGAAACAAACGTCCTCCGTTACCTAACAACAACAGAACGTCAGCCAAATAATGAAAAAGTCACACACAAAACAACTAGATCATGTCATTTGAGTAGAAAAATAGTACAACTAAATCGGTTTTGAGTATTCAAAATGCTATGATTTCTTTATGCTGTATAAAAGAATGTGGAAGAAAAGTTAAATGCACTTACAAAAAAGTACCTTGTTATTATTAAAAAACATACCACGGAAAAAACATGTTCTTTGGAAACTACTTGTAAACGTAATACCCTGGGACCTACCGATTTCATTTTTACTATTAACAATTTTTATTGATTCCATTAAACAAATTAAATAAACAACAGAAAATGTGGAATCAAATGATATAAAATGAAACCCTTCCCTGCCGCTACCGGGTGTCTATAAAGTAACTTAATCCATTCAGTAAAAGTATTTCCGAACCCGTATACACTACCAGTCAAAAGTTTGAAACACGTAATCATTCTTATTATAATTTTTTCCCACATTTTAGAATAATAGTAAAGTCATCAAAACTATGGAATAAGATAAATGGAACTATGGGAATTATGTTGTGACTAAACAAAATCCAAAATAAATCAAATCTATGTTATATTTTAGCATCTTCAAAGTAGTTGTCACATTCCCTGTTGTATTTTGTTTGTGTACTTTTATGTTGAAATTCTTAAGTTCGTGTTTCCCAGTCATGTGATGTCCTGTTTTCCCTCCGTGTTCATGTGTCTTGCTTTCATTGGTTCATTGTTTGATTACTTTGTTATCAGTCCTAGTTTGTCATTGGTTTTAGTTCATTGCCTTGTTATCTTGTTTAGAGTTCTGTTATTTCATTGGCTTATGTTTCCCCATGTCCATGTATTTAAGCCCTCATGTTTGCCATTGTCTCTTGTCTAGTATTGATGTTAGCTTGTGTAACATAGGTCTAGTGATGTTGTTAGTATGTGTAACAGAGCCCTTGTCATGTCCTGTTCTTAGTCTAGTTTCAAGTTTATGTCTAGTTTAGTCCACGTGTTTAGTTCATGTTCATGGGTATAGATAGGGTTTCTTGTATTATCATCATTTTGGTAATATATCTGCACTTGGGTCCTACACATTGTCATCGTCATTGCCATTGTCCGCTACAATCCGTTACAGTAGTCCCCCTTTGTCTAGAATTTGCAGACATGTACTCTTGACATTTTCTCAACCAACCTCTTGAGGTATCATCCTGGATGCTTTTTAAACCATATTGAAGGAGTTCCCATTTATGTTGGGCACTTACTGGATGCTTTTTTATTTGGTCAAAGTCATCAGTTTCAAAAACTTTTTTTATACATTTATTGTTTTATAATTAAATAAATTAATATGGTGGGACAAATATATTTTTGTCTACAAAACTATATTCAAACATTTAAGCACACACCTTCAGATCAAAAGATTATTATGATCATGAGAAACATTTCAGTCAAGCGTTTCAAAACTTTTGAACGGTAGTGTATTTCCAAAATCTTAAAAAGATAATCCTATTCTACCATATCAAATGCCTTCTTGGTGTCAAGGGAGATGTAAGACCAAGATTTTTTACCCATCCTGTGGAGCGTCAATGTTGTTCTAGGGGGGCTTACACACTTTTGCTTCACTATGATCGAGGACTGAGTCCATCAAAAGATTAAAGTCTCCTCCCAATATTATATCATGAGGGGTGCCAGTAGCTTGCAACATCCTTTCAAGATAAAAAGCCCTGATCATCAATGTTAGGTGCATAAATATTATCAACATTTGCCCCTGAATTTCTACTAAAACAATAATGACTCTTCCTAATTTATCTTTAAACTGTCTGAGACATTTGAATTGTAGATGTTTATTTATCAATGTAATGACTCCCCTGCTCTTACTTGAGCCAACACTAAAGAAAACATGTCCACCCCCCATCTTACCAAAATGTTCAGCTTCCTGTGGGGAAAGATGTGTTTCTTAAAGTAACACAATATCATATTTTTTACGTTTAAGAAAATAAATATCCTTCTTTTTATGTGGTGCCCCAACCTATTCGCATTCCATGTGAAGAGAGATAATCCACTCATTTTAACATTTGACATTTTGACATGTTAGAAAATATAGATTGTGTGTCAATTACTTTTTTATAAAAACCACCTTTCAACATTAGTGCAACAATCAAAACCAGAACTTTCCCCAGAACCAAACAAACAGAAAAAAGAAAAAAATCTGCGCATTAACCCCATGCATGACAGCATGGGGTTAATGAGTTCAACCCTCAAAACTCAAACAGTCCCTGTGACAACTTTGCCGTCGGATTGCTCAAGTCCGGTGTTACTACACAAAACAAACTCCAGCCACTAGGCGGAACCAACACATAAAGAAACAAAATGGTGCCCAGCCTTCTCAGACAGTTGAGTATATGTACAGCGAGTCAATCCACTCAGGGGCCACATGAGAATCACCAAATGGCTAAGTCACCCCATTGACTCTATGAAGGACAGTGCTTGCTGCGGGCATGTAAATACTTTGCGGCCATCCTTAATATCTATTCTCAGTTTGGCCGGAAACATCAGTGCAAATGCGATCTTCCGTTTATGTAAGAGTTTCTTGCATTTCTTGAATCGAGCACGTTTCTCTCTTGTCGAATTGCAAAGTCTGGGATCAAGAAAATGCTGTAATTTTTCCAAGAAAGCTTTCCTCTGCTCCTCGCCTCACACAACACAAGATCTTTATCGGATGATCTCAGAAATTTGGCCAGAATTGATCAGGGCCTGTCTCCCTCAGGGGATTTGCAAGCCTGGCCTCTGTGAGCTCGCTCGATTTCCAACTTATGGACTGTTATGTCAAGCAGGCTCGATAAGAGCTTATCCAGGAAATTTCACCATATCTCAGCCTTCCTCATGCTCAGGAATTCCAACAATTCGGACGATATTTTGCCGGGTATGATCCTCCAGGTTTTCCAAAACATGTTGCACGTCTATCTTGGTCGCTAGCAGATTAACAGCCAATTCCCTCTCCAATGACTCCAGATAATCGATCCTTCTCTCGACGTCCCCGATTCTTGTAACCAACTCAGAGAATTTAATTTCCATCACCTTAATTGATCGACGTATTACAGCAAGATCCTCTAAGTCAGCAACAACTTTCATCAGCATCTCAGACATGCCGCTGGATTTCTCCCGCTGTACCGTCCAAACCGAGTCCCTGGTCTTTAGGCCTGTCAGAGGTTTCGGCTTGAGCACATAAGTGTCTTTTAATATCACCAGAGCCTGAGGATTTTGAATTCTTTTCCACATTAACTTCAAAGAACAGATATGTAGCAGGATGTATCAAATCTCACAGGTTTATGACTCAAAAATAACCAAAGATTAGCATAGTGCGTAGAGCTCGCCATTTACACGTCTGCTCCTCGCATGGCTTCACGTGGAACCGCTAACTATATCATATAAGTATTGGCATATTATTATTATGGTAATTAAACACTACCATGCTAAGTGGCCCCAGAAATTATTTTAAGACATTCAGGAACACTTAAAAATGTATGAATGGCATTGGATTAGATAACAGAATGTCAAACCAAGTGGCATTTATATATTAAAGAAATATAGCACAAGCATACTTTCCAAGAAAAACTTTTCACATAAAGAATTTTGTTCAGTTTGATAAATGAATAGATATACTGGTATAATAAAACAATAGATATACTGTTCAAAATTAGGACAAATGTATTTGGACATATTCTTGTTGTCAGTGTCCATAGATAAAGTGACACCTGTGGTTACTCTATTGGTTATATTTAACAAAAGTTAGTTAAACTGCTTTTGGAACTTGTGATCCTGCAGATATTGTTGACTATTGTATGACACATTGCTTTTGATGTTCCTCATTTGTAAGTCGCTTTGGATAAAAGGACTAAATGCAAATGTAAAAATTACTTTTGTTACTAGTTGGTTAAAAGTAATTGCAAAAATGGCAGAACAACTCTTGCAATATTTGCTTGCACCACCACTGCATGATTTGACATTTTGCACCTATCGATTTGACATTACATTACATTCAAGTGTGGTGTTCTACTACAGATTCGATCATTGAGCCATGTAACCACCACAGTACTTTTACAAAGGGTGTAAAGACATTTACATTTGTTGGGATATAGAAAACATAAACTTACTTGTAATGGGCACTGTTTTCCGTGGAATGCTGTTCGATACTGATCCCAGTCCCCCTGTCAGTGTTGCTGGACCCCAGAGGTACAACATGCACAGAACAGCCAGCGGACACATAACGCTGCCTTAAATTCTTCAGCTCTCCAGACAAACAAAAATCTGTCAGAATCTCTGTGATTTAGTTATAAAAGACTGTTTGAGAGTGTCTGTCTTCTGTCTATAAGAGTTTTCTCATCCTTGTCCTCTCTGCCCCTTCAGTCAGTAATGCTTCCATACTGTGATATATGACATTAGCAGCAAAGAATCTCTTCAGAGAACTAGCAGAGAGCCCTGTGAGACCAACTGAAAGAAAGTGAGGGAGAAAACAAGAGTGAGAGAAAGAGATGGCATAAAGAGGCAGAAGCACTGGCAGCAGTATTTCTGTCGTGCCTATAGTGATGCAAATGTACAGGATGAAAGCTTTCTCTCTAAGACCATGACAGACATGCACAGTTCTGCTTAAAAAGACCTCAGACAAAAAACTCCACCACATCCTGTGATACGGTATGACTTACCAACCACAACATGTACATTTGTTTTTAAAAATATTTAAAGGCAGACCTAGAGTTAGCTCCATGGGTGTTCATCGATGGTATGTGCATCTGTTGAAGCCATCAGTCCACATATTTAAACTTAGTTTTTGTAAAAAACAAAAACAAATATTTATTAAAATTTCTAGTGAAGAACTACACTACTCATCATCCTAAAAAGAAACAATCCACCAATCAGAGAATGGCAGCCAACAAAGCATGCAACGGAGCCCAGCATCGACCACCCACATCCATGATGCATTTTGAATGATGCCATACTCTCAAAATACTTATATATTTTGTATATATTTTAATATTTTGCAATTAACTTAAAATATACTGTTTATATACTTATAATCAGCAACTTCAATTCAACTGTTTTATATTTTTACCATAGTTTTTAATTTGATTGCATTCTTCTAAATGCATCATGGGACTGAAGTTCATTCCCTCATGAAAGACATACGTAGATCTTTTTTTTTCTTTTTTTTTTTTTTGTCTGATTTAAAATTATGATTTTTTTGTTTCAAATCAAAGTTTGTAATGTTGTGATTCACCTCAGCGCTTATCGGTTTGCTTCAGGGCTTATAACTCTTTTAAGAAGGATTTTATGGAAGCCCTATGGGAACATTTTTTCCAGAACCAAGATGCCTTTGCATCAAGTGTTTTGCTACATTCAGTATAAATATGGGACAATAAGCATGTACATGATGTTGGACAAAATACGGGATGTCCTGGATAATATGGGACAGTGGGCAAACCTAGGTTAGGGATTTGGTCAAATCTATCATCCCAAGTATGAGCGATAGTAACAGTGATGGTTGACTTAGTATGCAACACGGATAACTGGAATAGAGTGACAGTCAGAGTAAGTAAGAAAAGAGGGTCCCACTATTTATTAGGGGTCTTTAACTACTTTTTACTAACATTAAAATACATACAATACAATGTATTTATTGTGTAACTACATGATGTTCTGCAAAATTCTCACACTGCTTCTGAGGTTGAGATACGGGTAGGTTTAGGAGTAGAGGTAGGATTAGGGGTTTAGGGTAAGAGTTGGGGTAGGGTTAGGTTCAGGGATAGAGGTTGACAGTGTAACTACAGATGTAATTAAATGCAGGTACTTTAACCCTCCTATGGTATTCAAAAATGTCACCTTCCTTTGGTATTCGTGGTCATTTTTGACCGAAAGGTTTAGATGTGTAACCCTTTTTTTGTGACATGATACCATTTCTTCTTTCCTGAGGAACAATACAATTATATTGTATGGAAATTATGCCATTTTTATGTTATTTACATGTCAATTTTACCATTAATTTGCAAATACAAATGCATCCATCCATCAATCTTCGACCACTTATCCAGGACTGGGTCGCGGTGGCAGCAGACTAAGCAAAGTACCCCATACGTCCTTTTCCCCAGCCACATCCTCCAGCTCATCCTGGGGGATCCAGAGGTGTTCCCAGGCCAGCTGAGAGATATAATCCCTCCAGCATGTTCTTGGTCTTCCCCTGGGCCTCCTCCCAGTCGGATATGGCCAAAACACCTTTGCAGGAAGACATCCAAGAGGCATCCTAATCAAATGCCTGATCTACCTCAACTGGCTCTTTTCAATGTGGAACAGCAGCGGTTCTACTCTGAGCCCCTCTCGGATGTCAAAGCTTCTCACTCTAGCCCTTAGGGTGAGCCCTGAAACCCTACGAAGAAAGCTAATTTTGCCCACTTGTATTTGCGATCTATGCTTTCAGTCACTACCGATAGCTCATGACCATAGGTGAGGGTTGGAACGTACACAGATTCTGCACTGATCCACCTGTCGATCTCACGCTCCAATATTCCCTCACTCGTGAACAAGATCCCGAGAGACTTGAACTCCTTAACTTGGGGCAGCTGCTCTCTCCCTACCTGAAGCAATCCAACCTTTTTCCAGCAGAGAACCATGGCCTCAGACTTGGAGGTACTGACCCCTATACAGCATGATGATGCCAACAGGACCACATCATCTGCAAATAGCAGGGATGCAATCCTGAGGCCCCCACACTGGACACAATCCACACCACAGCTGCGCCTTGGGATCCTAGCCATGAATATCATAAACAGGATCAGTGACAAGGGACAGCCCTGTCGGAGTCCAACGTCCACTTTGAAAAAGCTTGACTTAATGCTTAGGGTGTGGACACAGCTCTAGCAATGGTTATACAGGGACCAAATAGCATGCACTAGCAGCCATGTTACCCCATACTCCTGCAGCGTCATCCCCAGGACATCCCGGGGACACGGTCATATGCCTTCTCCAAGTCCACAAAACACATGTAAACTGGATGAGCAAAATCCCATGCCCCCTCTAGGACCTGCATTAAGGTAAAAAGCTGATCCATTGTTCCATGACCAGGACGTAATCTGCATTGCTCAATCAGAGGTTAGACAATCGGACAGAGTCTCCTCTCCAGCACCCTGGCATAATCTTTCCCAGGTAGGCTGAGAAGTGTGATCCCTCGATAGTTATAACAAACCCTCTGGTCCCCCTTTTTATACAAAAGCTAATTTTTGGTAAAGAATTTGTGGATGTGTATGTTTTGCACTGAGGATGTTTTAGAGCAGGCCTATTCAAATAGCGGCCCTTTACACACCTTCAAATGCACTTTACACACCTTCGTACATTTTTTAGCAGTACGCCAGTGGCACAAGTCATGCCAACTATGATTGAATTCATGACAAAGCTGACTGAAAACTTCAGTGACAGATTTCAGGGCTTTAGTCTCCCAATGGAGGTTATGCAGTTTACTCGCGATCCATTCTCAATAAACCATGACTCAAACTTCATTGCAAAAGTTAAAGAGCTCATGCCTAACATTGATGAGAGTGCTCTTCAGCTAGAAATGATTGATATCCAGTCTTCGCTTGCTTTGAAACTGCACTTGCAGTCTGAAGGTCCAATCAACTTTTGGTGTAACCATATTAGCCAGGCTAAATACCCCACAATTAAGAAAGTGTCTGTGCTGATACTGACAATGTTTGGATCCACCTTCACGTGCGAGTCTAGCTTTTCTCATATGAATGCAATCAAAACAAAGGCACGTTGCTGCCTGAGGAATGAGAAGTTATCCCAGTGCCTGAGAACTGCACTTACCACATATGAGCCAGATTATGTTAAAATGGCAAAAGCAAATCGTTGTCACTTCTCCCACTGAGTCACATACTCTCACTGATAAATAAGGTAAACTAAATGAGGAAAAAAATATTCTTGTTATTAGTTAGTTTTCATCAAGAGTATGTTTACAGCACATAGTTAGCAGATTTGTACTTACTGTACACTTGAAATGTTTTTTCTAGTTTCAAAATGTGTACTCACTGTCTGAAAGATATACTTCAGGGATATTTGAATGTTATTTCCCCAAATAAGATTTGATACTTGAAACTGCAGTTGCAGTTTTGCACTTATGACAGCTTTATTTTGATTGTTTGATTTTTTATTTGATTGCTTCTTATGTTTACTGTTTTAAGGGTAAAAGCTGTGTATATGTCTCAGTATTTGCAGTTTTGCACTTTGATGTAGGCCTAATCAATACAACTTGAATGTGTTGAAATAATAAAGGAAACCAAAAGAATAATGTACCTTATTTTATTTAATATATAATGTACCTTTGTATATAGTATATTTTAATTTCCTTCAGCTGATATCAATTTGTCCGCCCAGCCCTCACAAATTTTGGAATTTCCTAGTTTGGCCCCCCCTGCAAATGTATTTGAATAGGCCTGTTTTAGAGTCTCACCCTGTATTTTCAGTCTGGGGTTTTTCTGAATTGTGGCTGATTTATTGATTGTATTTGACAGATAAAAAAAGAATTGCTCTGTTTTTTGGTCTTTTCCAGTCATTTTCTTTTGGTCGGTCAATTTTGACCATGAATACCAAAGGTGTCACTTTGTTTTTTTACGACCACTTAGACTTAATCAAATTAAGCCCAATTTTTTTGGTATGTTCAGATGGCAAATGGAGGAAACGTTACCAAGTCTCCTACTGCTCAGATAAAGGAAACACATTTTTATTACATTATAAAAATGTATTTCTGTAAAAATGACCGAATACCATAGGAGGGTTAAATGTATGTACAATGCAACAACACGTATGCACAAAAAGTACATTGCATCAAACCCTTAAGTACATAGTAGTTATTGACACTTTATATAAACTGAATCTGAAAAGAGAGACAGAATTAATAGAATTATGCTTTTTGGCAGACAAAAAATCCATAAAACCTTTTGTAAATCTTTGTAAATAATAAAAGCTCAATTTTATCGGCTCTGAATGCTCCACAACAACCAACTTCCAACATATCAAACCACCATCAATGCACAGCCTATGGAAACATCCAACATATTTGAAAAGCCAATGTTCATTGCTTAATTTTACTATCAGGTTGCAACAATGTAGTGTTTACTACATAGCATGCAAATGACATGTCAGAGGAGATGAGCTGCAGCATGTTTGACCGTAGATCTGATGAAATAGTGCACATATTTCACCACGTCAAGCACATGTATACACAAGCTTACATAGATATTCTTGTGGGAATTTCACATCTATAGTTCCAAATATAGGCTAACCAATAAAGACTAGTAGACAACTAAAATAAACCATTCTCGCCCACTCTTACACACCTAACAGTATTTGGTATGTCCTCCTTTTTACGTTAATGACAGCATGCAATTGAGATGGCATGTACTCCACAAGTTTGTGCAAAACCTGATGTTTTTTGTGCAAATTGATGATTTGAGAATGTTCCAAAGAACATCTTGTGTAATATCTTGTGAACATCTTCCTTGTGGAAGCAAGGAAATCTGACATTTTGAATAAAGGATTTAACACGGTCAATGTCACAAATTTGCTTGATTAGTTGCTGACAAATAGTGTAGAATCTTAAATAGTTCTTGTTCATGACATGTTAAAACTTCTGTTACCTTAAACCTTACCATAGATCACCATTTAAGTTCCTTTGCATATGAATATAGTAATCAAACAGTGTAAAGACATTTATAAAAATGGTACCATAAAATTCATTTCACTAATATTATGGATCTGTACATTTCACACATGTAAACAAACAATTTCCACAAAATGCAAAACAGTAGTGCTCTCAGTTCCTCTTGAAAATAATACAAGTCCAAAGTTCTCATAATAATGCGCAGTGCTTTGAAAATGTGGGTCAACTCACCATGAAACCAAACTCTCGGTTAAATTCTAAGTTCTCTGTGCTTGCATGAGTGGTTCATTCTCACACACACATACAGCTCCAGTCCTCCTATGCAAAACAAATCGAACTGGTCTGATAGTCAAAGAAAGCACAAGTGTGTGCTGTGAGTCCTGTCTGTGTAGTGTTGTGCAGTGAATGGAGCTCATGGTGTCTGCTGCTTTGTTTGGGACTGAGATAAACTGCTCTGATCCTGAAGTGAGAAGTGAAAGACGTTCTTGTGCCAGAGAGAAAAAAAGAAAAAAACATGCTTTTAAAAGCTGTTCATTCTAAAACAAGTCACCACAAGAGTCAGAGAGTGAGAGAGAGAGAGAGAAAGAGAGATAGAGAGATAGATCAAGAGATAGGAAGGTAAGGATAGGATTTTTTGGAAAACCATGGTTGCTGCAGTAGCACACAAATGTCAACTTAAAGTTGACATAAAACAGCTTCTAAACACCTTTTTAATTTATGTATTATTGACATACATTTGCGGATGTTCAGGTTTGCAACAAACAATCACTCAACATGACAATCAGGAAGAACTTGTTACATACTGGTGGTCAGGTTGGAATATTGAAGATTGATTGGCAATTTTTTTTCCACAGAAATACTTATTTTCATGCTCACATAATTGTACATCAATGTTTACTTAGCCGTCCAAAAGGAACTTATTATAAACTTATATGTTATTTAAATAAAGCTCATTATAATTAATACAGACAAATCCTAGCCATATAGCTAATAGAAATGTCTATTAAAAAATCCATTATTTACTTCATTCATGAATATTTATACCTCTTTGCACGACCCCAAAAAAGGATTTGTAAGATGTAGCTCAAATTTAAGGACAATTTTGCTCACAGGATCAACAACATCCATCAACATGAAGTGCCACACAGAAAGAGACATATTTTTGAAGTATTTTTTAACCAACTGCACAGCCGAAAGCATACAAACCCGGATGATGTCATTTAAAAATTATAATGGATCTAAAATCTCAAAAGACAATCTTACCTATGAGGCATATCCATATTCCTAAAGTAAAGTTTGATATTTTTCTTTCAATTGTGAATGGTCCTGATGCCCTCTAGTGGTTAATAATAAGTATCGACTGCAAACAGTAAACGGAGGATGTAACGCCTCGTTTTGACTAGTGTCCTGCAAGAAGACTACTACAAACCACGCCCCTTACAAATAACCAGCGAAATCCTTAGGTCTCTTGAAACAGTTGGATGCCACATATTCATACACTATGTTTTGTTGTGTTTGGAGTCCCACAGCAACCGTACACCTTTCCATAAATCTAAACCTAACCACAACTGCAAATATATATATATATATATATATAAGTTAAGTTCTTTTGATTTCAATCATTCCGCCATATCACTAGACAGTGAGGATAAATGTGATGAAGAGAAGCTAACAGCATGCTAAGCTAATAGGCTAATCAATTAGCTTGTAGGTTAACAGGAGAAATAAAAACAAATAAATGTTTATTTTATCATTTATATCTTTTTGTTATTATTATTGTTGAGCAAGCAGAAATTGTACGTGTGTTCAGGAATAGAATAACCCAGACAGCAATGAGTCGGCGGGCCGCTGGCGGTGCTCCGGAGGCAGTAGAAGCGGCAGAATGGCGATATCGCAAACACGTTTGACGGCGCACCGCCGGCGGCAGCCGCTTTTTAAAAGCGGCAGCCGCCTTCGTTCCGCGGCCTGCCCGCTGTCCATCCGCCGTTATATCGAAGGCGGACCTTCCGCGGAGCGTCGGAGGCAAACGCTATTTTCGAGCTATCTGCCGCCGCTTATGTGTGTATATATATATATATATATATATATATATATATATATATTATTTTTTCATATTTATAGCATGCAGTTTATCTAGAATAATGATTGATCAAACCAGACAAATTTCCATTTGGCGTTTTAATTCCACATTTCAAAGTACAGAAACTGTCATTGAAACAAGATGTCAGATCACTGAAATATAAATAACAGAAAAATACAAACACACATATATATATATATACACACACACACACACACACACACACACACACACACACACACAAAGAACATGTAGGTTTCCAATTAAATTTTGGTAAAAAAAAAAAAAAACACTTTAGTAAAAAACACTATTGTAACACTTACAATAATTGTTAATAATATAAAGAGGTCAGCTCTGGGATGAAAAGAATTACTAGTAAACATAAGCAATTAGGATATTTGGTACCAAAGAAAGAGCAGGATACCAAATAAATTGAGGTATAACATCATATTATAAGTCATAAGTGGTAATAATTTAGAGTAAAGCTCTGGAGTAGAATATACCATTATAACTGCAATGCTGACCTGTGGCACAAGGATTTACAAGCTATATATAACAATAGAATAACAGTTAAGCATTGTGATGGAATTAAGTAGAATATTTGGTACCAGGTAATGTGCAATATCAAGTATCAGAGGTATGAAATAGTATTCCCAAGTTATTTTTAATAGAATAACAGTTAAGCACACTGATGGAATGAAAGTAGAATTTTTGGTACTAGTTAATGTGCAATATCAAGTATCAGAGGTATGAAATAGAATATACAAACTATAATAGAATCGTTAAGCACTGACGGAATGAAATAAGCCAAAGTCACAGTAAGTAGAATATTTGATACCAGATAATGTGCAAATATCAAGTATTAGATGTATAATCTAGAATTTACAAGCTATATTTAAAAATAGAATAGTTAAGCACTGTAACAATGAAATAAGCAGCAAATTGTATATGAAATAATTGAGATCTTTGGTATCAAAGAATGTGCAGGATAACAGGTATAATATACATTTTGACATTCAACTTACACTTGACAACAAGTGGGAACAAATACAATTAACAGCAGAAAATCTGGCTGTAGAGAACACAGCCAATCAGAATGTCTGGAGTGGTTGGGGTCTGCGTGGCGTAGTGGGCTAAGAATCACCGGTTTTCTCCGACCTCCAGAATGAGGCAGTGCAAATTGGCATATCTTCAGTGATTCCTCGTGCGCCTGTATAAAAGGACAAACCATCCCATATTCATCCAAGGAGCTGCCCTCAAGGCAGGGTCACGAGAGAGAGAGAGAGAGAGAGAGAGAGAGAGAGAAAAAGGAGCAATTTCCACAGTGAACAGTGTGGATTGGGTGAGTGTAGTCTGACACTTTTAGCAGGCTTTTTTAGGGGTCTTGATGTTACTGACTGCAGGATAAAGAAAGGGTTCCAGTTGTCAGTGATGCTGGGGTGTCAGTAGTCAGCCTAGGTTTAAGGGGTCGGCTGTGCGGCGCCTTTTTCCACCTTCACGTTCAGATGCTCCTTTCAGGTAACGTGTAACGTTAACCTGGATCGCCTCATCAGTGGCATCCTGGGTTGCCGGGTTCTTCCGGATGGCTCCTGTAGAAAATAAAGATCTGTCATTCCATTTGAATGGCATAAGGTCCTACACATCTACTTAAATATAAAAAAAAATATCCAACTTACTTTGAACAATGGTCTTCAGGAACATGTTTCTAAACCATGCTTTATCCCCTACACCAGACCAGGTTGTATTGATGGAAAGGTGATTAGAGAAGATATCCTGAAGCATTCGCCACACGGTTGTCTTTAGGTCCCTCCCACATTTGAGTGCCAAAAACCGAAGCTGAAAATACAAAAAAAAGTGTTACAAATTACATTTCTCTGAAGCTTCTCATAAATTTAAAATGTGACAGGCTGTGGATTCAGACTGTAGAATATGCAGTGTACGATCTTAATTGTACTTTTTACATTACCCTATGGCGTTATAAACGAAATCGGCACACTTACAAAGTTGCTGGAGCTTTTATCCTGCCTCAAACTGTTGTCAAGCAACGCCAAACTCTCCAAGACGTCGCAGCATTAGGGTCTGATCTGCACCTACAGGGGTTCCCAGAATAAAAGAATCAAGTAGTCAGTCCTGGTCCTTCAACTACTAAACTATGACATTTATATCTAGGTCTACTACATGTACAGGTGGCCCCAGTGGGAATTAAACCAACAACCACAGGTGTTGTTTGCAAGTTGTACCTGATTGCCCAGTGCGAGCGAACGTCTTCAACATTGTCCCAACTTGCTTCACCTGCTCTTGAAGCGAGCCGCTGTCACCTGGGAAGTAACAATATATTGATTAGCAATACACTAAATATAATAGTAATATAATATAACCACAATTATCATACCAGTAACTTTCCCTGTAATTTCTATCCACAGTATGTTATGCATGGCATACAAGTTCATAATGAAGGACCCTTATGAGAACATCAATAAAATTTAATTTTTTTTGTTTGAAGCAGAATATTTGTTTGTAAAAGGGGAGGAAAAAGAAAATAATGAAATATTGGTATACAGATTTTGGTTGATATATCATACTGTACAGTGAAATTTGCTATTGTTATATCCCTACTCACCTGAAGGACGGATAGATCAGGCAAATCTCCAGTCAGGCTTTTGTAGAGTGTGCTCCTTTGTAGACGCGCAAGTAAACCGGAAACAGATAAAACTTTCATGAGTGGGAAGTTGCATATCCACAGGTATTTTAATTCAAACATGCAACATATTGTAATAAATCTACAATATTCAGCCTTTACCTTACACCCTAGGTTGTTGCTCTACACTTTTATTATATTAAATACTTATTTATATAGCTTGCTCACTGTATAATCATGATAGCCTAATACTTATAACACAAGATTGCATCTTAAACGAATGACTGAGTTGAAAACTTGAATAAGAACGCATTTTACCAGGAGGGGACCAGCTAGGGAAACTTACCTGCCTACAATAACTGTTTTCATTTGATTTGTTACATTAAACATGAATAACCTTAGCCGAGTCCCCAGGAACATCGGGCTATTAAAGTAACAAGCCTATAACTGCTGTCTTATCAATTCTAGCTTCACCATACACTCAAACTGTGAGGTTTCTCTGTTTTCCTCATGGACCTGTAGCACAACGCCCTGACAGTGACTTCACCTGTGCCCTGATCTTTATTAGAAACTGAGAGGAGAGCAAGTTAATACAATTGATATTACAATTATCACAAACATTAACAAACAGTCTGCTTTAAAACTAAGAAAAAACAAGCTTCTATACTAACGTTACATTAAAAATGAACACGTGGCGAACTAGCTTAGCCGCTATCTGCCGGCACACCACATTAGATTAAAATACTTACCCTTGTAGTTGTGCAGATAACTCGATATGTAGAGTTTAAAGCCCTTGTCCCTCTTGCTTGTCGGAGCAGGGGACCAGGCATCAACAATGCGATAAACATCGCTGATGCTTATTTTCAGAAGAGCCTGGAGACATCGTGTAAAAACAGACATTTTGGGCCGCGCAAGTAAACCGGAAACAGATATGGCGACAGCGGAACTTCACAGTTCACGGTCTTTTTTTTTTTTATTGCATTAAACATATATATACATTGAATAACATAGTTCACAGTCTTTGTAATGTGTTTTAGCAATAAATTTTTAACATTTATAATGCGTTTAGATTTTTTTTATTGCCTATACAGGGACTTTAACACTTTCTTAAACATTTGTACAGGTCATAATTGCAAATGAATCCCTTACCTGTAAAAGGTAAAATAACTAAAAAAATCGAGGTTGGAAAAAATGTAAAGACATAAATGAAATTTCTGCGCAACTGTGAAACCAGAGGATAATTTAGCTTTTTCATTGAGTTTATCCTTCACGTCAAAACGGGGATTTTCATGTTTATGATAGATATCACCATGGTGCAAATTAATAAAAAAAATATAAAGTATACCCGAGATTTTGGCCATGTTGCAGATGTCTTTCACTGTTCACTGATAGTCAGGCATTGGTGAAAAGTCTAAATTGTTCATACCATGAATTAAATATCTATTTTAAAACCTAATCAGAATCATAAAGATATTTATTGCCAAGTAAGTTTTACAAAAGGAATTATTTTTGGTTTATTGGTGCATGTCTCAAATGCGCAGCAATCAAAGAAATGTAAACAATTTTCATCTAAGTGCATAAAATAATTCAATATATTTTACATATATTACTGTATAATCGCTTCAGAGTTTCAAAGTAATTTAAATGCAATCATTTACCTTATCATGGAATCAAGAGTCAAGAATCTGTTATAAACCCTAATGGCTTTGGAGTAAAAAATAATAATAGCCAACATGTCTTGTCGATTTTGAGAGTCTAAGCTGTCCTTGTATTTCAAAGCGGCTTGCCGCCAGCCTGCCGCGGTCGATTGCCGCGAGGCAACCGCCAGAAAATGAAGCTGCGCCCGCCAGCGTTTGTGGCGGCATCTCGCAAGAAATGGGAGTGACGAATCCGGCGGCAAACGTTTCATCCCCGCCAGTGGCACGCACCTATAGACGACAGCTTAGGGTCAGCGGCAAAAAGAAGCCGTGCGGACATTTTTTGCTATCTGGGAAAGAGCACTTTCACAAAATTTACATTACATTAAAGAAGCAAGTTCAGACTCTGGCCACAGTCTAATTTGCCCCGCTTCGGTGTCATAATGAGCCGAAAATATTTTTACACTTCTAAGTCTCATTATTATATAAAATAAAAGGTTCTGTTTTGCGCGCTCTCGTGCATGGCAGTCAGCTCCTCACCCGCTGCTGTAAACTCACGCGCTCACACACACACTCACAGATATGCACTGGAGTATTCCTGGATCTGTCTAATGTTATTTGGTTGAGAAGGACGACAAATCTTTGAGATAAGTAACATTAGCTAACATTAAATGTATCCACTGCATTTATACACTACTCCACACACAATTGATCATCATCAGTGTACAAGAGCAAACAGATAATATTACTGCCGAAGTTACAATCATGATGATTAAAGTAAATTAACGTTAGTGTTACAAGGCTAATTAGCATAATTTTACACTGCTTGCGGCTTCACTAGCTAGCTATCGTTAGCAGTCTGAGATAACGTTAAAAGATAAAAAGCTGAAACTGACATCACTAGTTTGTACCCTGCTTTTCAGAATGAGCATACAAAAATATTTTAAGAGACGTCAAACCCCAGATGAGCTTTTAGCCAATCGCTTTTGGCGAGGCAGGCCTTGGCTCTGTTTGTGAACAGCTGTCAATTAAACCCTGGCTGGTGATGAAGAGCATCATGTAAATGGGGAAGAATTGGGGCATTGTTTCTCACAATTCAATTTATTTCAAAGTTTTTGAAGAGCACAAAATTGTTTACAAGAGCACAACACTAGCCTCTTAATATTTTCTCTCAAAAGGGCACCAGATGGAAGTATTTCATTTTAAAATGTAAAAAAATTTCTTACAGTGGACCATGCCCCCGGAACCCCCTAGAGGGTCGGAGATCCACCCCCATAATCTCACAAAATCCTGTGGGAAACACTGTATTAAAAAGTTATTCTTTGTCATATTTAAAGAGTTAAGAGTAAATAAATCATACAGGGAATGCATAGGATTTTAAAAGTTCTTCTAGCCAATAAAATCGCTGATGATCCAAGGGGGGTGTTACGTGTAGAGGGCGTGTCATGAAGTGGGTGTTCCTTGTAGTCTTGCATAACACAGACAGATACACTTGGGTTGAGAAGCGATAAACCGTCAAGTGAAAAATCTAATTATGTTTTTTAGCCGCGGGCTACAGAAACAATTTGTCAGTCATTTGGTTTCCATTTTCACAGTGTTACGCTGAGTAACCCATCCAACACTTGAATTTAATTTGTCCAAAATCCCGCCACATGTAGCTTTATTATAAACATAAAAGTTCTGATTGGCTGCAAGTTGCCATGTCCCATATTTCGCTTAAATGATCTAAACTTGCTTGATGCCTATAAAGCAGTGGTGTAGCCAAGGGCCCACCCAAATTAGACCCAGGCCCACCCAGAATATTAGAGATTATTCTTTTACTTTAAATATATATTTATAAAATAGTTAAAAAAAATTCAGATTTCTGAAAGTCTGAACGAACTGTTCAGGTTCTCTGTAAAAAACAAAATACAAAATAAATTGGGGCGAAAACTTGGCACATCCATTTTTATTGAGGCCCACCCAAAAGTAATTTCCTGGCTACACCCTTTCTATAAAGAGGTGTGAATTTGAAGAGAAATGGCCAGTCGTACACACACTCTAACACATTTACCTTGCTGTCCAAATGGAAACATATCAAAAACGTATATGGTATTTAAAAAATTATATATATATATATATCGCCCACAGTAGCCTATAAACATTTAGCATACACACCTATATGCATTTAATAAAGTGCCCAAGACAGACATGTTTTGGAAGAAAATATGCTTTCAATTAATGCTTTCAATTCTGTCATTGATGCAATTTAAAGGAAGTTAAGCAGATTAAACTCAATTGACAGCATTTGTTTTGAGGCATAATATTGATTAACACAAAAACTTATTTTGACTCGCCCCTACTTTCAAAGAACGTAAATGAAAAATCTGTGTTACAGTGGGGCACTTACAATGGTGAACGGAGTAAATTTTTTGAATGTTAAAATAGTCACTTTTTCGAAAGTATAGCCCTAAGACAAAGGATATGCATGTAAAATGATTTTAGTGTGATGCGATCACTTATAAACCTTTTCTGTGTAATGTTACAGCCAATTTTACAACTTTGTTGCCATGATGATGTAATGTCAACAAACTCTAAAATAACTGTAAAAATGACAGAAGACAGAACTGTACATTGAACAGAAGCATTAGTGCTTTCCTAAAATTATAAGCTTCACATTACTGCCTTTAAACTTCAAAAATGTCACTTCTTTTGTAAGTGCCTCACTTTTTTTTTGTGGTTATCAAAGTTATTCCACAAATGCTGTCGATTGAGCTTAACTTGTGAATTTTAAGAGAATCTGCCAAATCAAGTTTCATTTAGAACAGTTGTCCTAAGTAGGCGGTGTAGTTTAACCCATCTGTTTAATAATTTGGGGGATTGACATTATCTGTAAAACTAGAACAGGTGATGACTTTTACAAAAATTACACTTTAATTCCCATAAATATCACAATTAGAAATAACTTTAAAGTAATTTTAACATCACTTGAAAACAGATATGTCACAGTAGTACAGTGCATGTTCATTAAACCGATAACGACAGCCACAGTTGGTCAATTGGGAACACAAATGCAACCCTCTCACAACCTATGAACCTAAAAGCTTACAAATCAGAGAAATAGCCTACTGACCGCCGGAAGGCCCAACTGTCTGCTACTTTCAAATTATTATTATAATTGTTAATGAGAGCAGAACCTCATAGGCTTGGGTGTTTCTTCTGCAACTGTGCCAAAAAGCATCATTGAATTTTCAAAATATATAACAGTTTCTTTAGATTTACATTAGGAACAACACCAGATTCACATTCTATCTGAGCATACATGATGGGTTTTTTCAGCTCATAGTTAATAAATGGTTGAAACCAGCAATAGAGTGAAGTCCTTCATTGTAAGACCAGCTGTGCTTCTTTCTTGAATGTGGGGAAGTCTTAATTTCCTATTGACTCAAGTTTTCAAGGTAGAAACCCTGAATGTAGAAGTATCACTGATGCAATAGAGAGAATATTAGCTTAAATTTTCCATTTTAATTTTCCAATATCATTAGGAACACCCTCCATTCCGAAACTGCATTATCATGAGGTAGAAGTAGTTGGCATCGGCTCTCATGTTGTGTTTTTGCTGTTGATAAAGTCACATAGAAGGAAGAATGCTGATTACAGGGAATCTGTGTCCATAACAGGACAGAAGTCTTTACTGGAAGGCACTGACAGAATGAGCCGGCTTAAGGGGGCTGAAACGAGGACTACATCACTCTTGACTGGTCCATCTCTTCTCCAGCTTATGTTTGAGCTCATCTGTGAGGCCTGATGGGAAAAGACCAGTTTCGTTAGCCTAGTATTTTGTAATATTATTTTAATATGTTCCTCTGACATAATCAAAAACCAATGGACAGATGTTATCCATTTGTTTTTTTATAGATATATTTTATATTTTTAATATTGTTTTTGATGTTGTTCAGGGTTGTAAATAATAATAATTAAAAAAAAACATGAAGTTAAATGTTCAGTTATAGTCAGCACTCATAAGTCAAACCTGACACTTCAGGCCGCTCCTCTTGCATGCACACACATACACAACAGTTGCCAACAAGACAGCGCGTGTGCACTGAATTGAGTTAGTATTTGGGGTAATCAATACTGTAAAAAGACATTAATGTATACATATATTACTTAATATTAAAATCCATTTATTCTGGGTTTTACTAAATACATTTGTGGCTTAAGCCCCGGTACACCAACTCTATAGCATCGCCCATGGAACATTATGCCACAAATGCTGTCGATTGAGCTTAACTTGATCCCAGAGTATTCTTTTTAGTATTTTTATCTTTTTAAAGCGCTAATTTCTTATGTAATAAAAAGCATTTATTCCATAAGAAACTAAATTGTGGCCTTGGAATGTGTTAGATGGTATGTTTTTCCATCCATCCATCCATCCATCCATCCATCCATCCATCCATCTTCAACCGCTTATCCAAAGTCGGGTCGCGGGGGCAGCAGCTCCAGAAGGGGACCCAAACTTCCCTATCCCGAGCCACATTAACCAGCTCTGACTGGGGGACCCCGAGGCGTTCCCAGGCCAGTGTGGACATGTAATCTCTACACCTAGTCCTGGGTCTTCCCCGAGGCCTCCTCCCAGCTGGACGTGCCTGAAACACCTCCCTAGGGAGGCGGCCAGGGGGCATCCTTACCAGATGCCCAAACCACCTCAACTGACTCCTTTCGATGCAAAGGAGCAGCGGCTCTACTCCGAGCTCCTCACGGATGACTGAGCTCCTCACCCTATCTCTAAGGGAGAAACCCGCCACCCTTCTGAGGAAGCCCATTTCCATTGCATTTTTACAGCTGTGCTAAAATCGGTTAACATGGATGGGTGAGACACTTACTCTGTGAAAGCAGTGAGGGACACTGAACTGGTCTTTTCATGGAGTTGGATGGGGAGCCGGACGGGGAAAATGATTGAGGGGAAGAACTGGGAGATCTCGTCTGCGATCGCAGCGTCCATTTGTCGGTTCCTACTACACAAATACACGTGTACACACAACACACACACTTGAATCTTAAGAACTTGTGTGGTGCAGTGGATAAAGATCTGGGCTGGCAACCGAAAGGTTGTTGGTTCAAAACCCATAAAGGTCCACCACCATTGTACCCTAAAGCAGGTTACTGTAGAGTTCTCATGCTTCTCAGTGTTATGCAACCTTTAAAACTCCACATATTGTACACAGATTGAAACTTGTTTCATACTTTTGCAACACGAGTCACTAAAGCATCCAAATGCAACTGTTGCTGCATGTTGTTTGGCTGGAGCAGGGAAACTAATGGAGCAGATGATTGGCTGAGATATTTCATAGGCTTCAATCATAAACCATGTGACATAAAGCACTCCTGACACAGTGTTTGTTTAACCAAAAATCCTTCAGTTGCCAGGCCACATTTTTAACCACTAAGGTTAGGAAACGAGAATCTGTTAGTGTGGTACCTTGTTTAGGAGGCAAGGAAGGAACTCTAGAGATTGGTCCAGCTGGTGCACAGTGAAGAGTTCTCTCTCCATTCTCATCGTTGGATGACACAAATGCTACAGGAAAAGAAGTTCAAACACTGAATTTAGGACAAAGTGTGAAAAGGCATTATTGTATGGTCCGGTATCCTTTTTGCCATTTGTAAAGCCAAATGAAGTATTTTGGTTGTTTGTAGAGAGTCAGGACAGTCTATATTCCCTGTTTGAGTTTTCCATGAACTTGTGTTTAAGTTGAAAGCTATTATAATCTATCCTTTGATACTAAAATTTTCTAAAATTTGCTTTAAAATTATAGAATCGTTGAAGAATCAATCATTGGTGTATATGTGTTTGTATGTATTTGTGACATACTGATATTTTCCTCATAAGGCTCCTCCAATATAAATGGTTGAAGGGTGCCAGCGGATTTCTCCACGAGAGCACTGATGACATCATGAAGTGTGGGACAGGGGATCTAAAGAGAGAGAGAGAAAAAAAATGAAACTTGCTAAAAATCCCAAGGTTGATGTTTTGACACTGATTGCCTTTGTGAAGGAACACATTTCACATACTGGGGTTTCCACGTCGATGATGTAACCATCTTGCGGCTTCTGTGTCACTCTGTAATGTCTGAACACTGATCTGCAAAAAAAATAAAAAAAACTTTTACAATTGTTTATCTAGAAAAAACTTTTATCCAAAGTGACGTAGTGTGTATTCAAGCTAAACATTTATTAAAGGAATAGTTCAACCAAAAATGAAAAATCCCTCATCATCATTTACTCACGCTTATGCCATCCCAGATGTGTATGACTTTCCTTCATCAGCTGAACTCAAATTAAGATTTTTAGAAAAATATCTCAGTTATGTTGGTCCATATAATGCAAGTGAATGGGTGCCAAAAAATGTTAAGCTCCAAAAATCACACAAGTCAGTATAGAAGTAATCCATTTGACTGCAGTGGTTAAATCAATGACTTCAGAAGAGATGTGATAGGTGTGGGTGAGAAATAGATCATGCTCAGTCAATTTCCACTTTAACTTACATATTCGTCTTTTTGGTGATACACATTCTTTGTTCATATTGTCTCCTACTGGGCGGGGAGAAGAATTTCTAGCAAAAATGACTTAAATAGTTCCTCATCCATACCTATCATATAACTTCTGAAGACATGGATTAAAACACTGGACTCATATGAATGACTTTTATGATGTTTTTATGTGCTTTTTGGAGCATCACATTTTTGGCACCCATTCACTTGCATTGTGTGGACCTACAGAGCTGAAATATTCTTCTAAAAATCATAATTTGTGTTCTGAAGAAGAAAGTAAGTAATACACATCTGGGATGACATGAGGGTAAGTAAATGATGTTATTGGACCTTTTCACTCATGGATTCAATTAATCATGTCTGACTGTATATAGTGAATATCTACAATGGCATCTGTAACTGAAAATAACTTTGTTTGAATGAGGTGTCAGTGCAATTCCAAGATTACATCTCTAAAAAATTACTAGGTGCACCTTTAAGTGTCTGCTCTTATAGATGAATTAAAACAGAAAGAAATCATACTGATGGAGATGGAGGTTTCTGTTATTTTTTACCCATTTAGGTTTTGCCGTGTGGTGACAGCGAGTGAAGATCCATCCCGGCCTGGTCTGAGCAGCATGTTTCCACAGTCTGGGTGTCTTTCTAATAACACTTCCGCTTCAGTACGAGACACAGGCCTGAAACACCTGCCAAACAATATACAGAAGCACATGTGAGCAACATAGAAGTTCGGGAACATACATACATGTTGGCCTAAGAACAGATTATTGACATTGATTAAACACGTGTGGGAGTTTGGAAAATATTTGGGCTTTTCAGCCAATGCTATCAACAATAATATGTCAAAAACATTCTAGAAATAAAATAGCCGATTATAACCCCAGCAAAACCCAAAGCTTTCTCCACTCCCTGTTTCTTATTAGTATTGATAAGAGAAACCTTTGAACTGGGCGTAATTTTAATAGGAACAAGGAAAAAAACAAACCAATAAGCTATCATAACAAATAAAGTGTGACATTTTATGAGAAGCTATTAACAGGAGATTGACGATATACCATTGCACTCCCTCATGGGTGTTTGGCATTCCTCATAAAACATTCTTAAAATTTCAAACTAAAACAAATAACAATCCAGAACATTGTTCCAATTCATTTCCTAGTTCAAAGAAATGACACATAGAACTACTGTTCTATGTTTTGCACTTGCAAAACTCATCACCAAAAGAATGCTAGCACATTGTTATGTGGTTGTTAGGGTGTTCTGGGTGGTTGCAAGGTGCTTACCTTGTTGAAAAATGTGTAATTTCTTCATCACTTTCTTTTGCTTTAACCAGTCTAAGCTGGTTTGTTAATATGGTCTGCTAGCCTGTTTATGATGGCCTGGTTTGCTGGTTTTAGAAGTATTAAAGCTAGGAGACCATCTTAAATTAACTATTTATTTTTACATTTGAAATGTTTTATTTTCAATAAAAATTTAATTTTTATGTTTAGACTTTCCTCTTTGAGACTTTTCCCGACCCAGACTTTCAATATAAACGTATGAAATTATTCTCACTTAAATTATCTCACGTAATTATTACATGTTTAAAACTATGATCATCTAAACAAAGAGTGAAATAAATCTAAACCATGAAATGTGAAATATTTATTGTGTGAAAATGTAAATTAATTTTAAAAAATAACCACTGTCCCAGAGTTGTGGCATCATTTCCACCACACCAAACAATTTTACCCAATTTTTTTTTTTTACAAGACTTTTCTAGAAGTCCACAGTTCTAAAAGCAGCCGAAGTTGAAGAAACACACAAATATGGCCTGGGCCCCTTCTTCGATGTAGATATAGGGTATTTTATGGTACTCTTAAAAAAGTAAAAGCACTCCTCTCTTAAAGGGTCACTACATGCCTTTTTTATTTTTTAACATGTTAAATTATTATAAGATTCGTTTTTTCACATATTTGTAAAACACGATAATTTTGTCAACTTCATTGTTAGAAACGTATCGGTTACCTAACGTAACCTCGGTTCTCTCTAGATGAGGGAACGAGTATTGTGTAAGCTATCTTACGCTACGGGAAAGATTCATATTTTCTGAGATATTGAAGCCAAAAAATTATCCTTAATTTTTGAATCCATTGTCAACGCAGTGCGGCAGCTGCAGACCTTGAGCGGGCTAGCTAGCGAGCTCATAGGTTGCTCTGCGGCAACTGCTGCAGCCTATAGACGAGCTTGGGCGAACTCGCATCCAATGAGAGGCGTCCGCGCGCGCTCACTGCATCAAAGCCCGCCAAAATGGGCGTGACTTGAGTGCATATAAGCGTAGTTCGTAGGCTCATTGACTGAAGCGAAAAGTCGCTCGTGGCGCGAGCACGGCCGGCTACTCAATACTTGTTCCCTCATCTAGAGAGAACCGAGGTTACGTTAGGTAACCGATACGTTCTCTTACAAGAGGTTCTCTCGTATTGCGTAAGCTAGCTTACGCTACGGGAACCCATTGTCAACGCCGTGATCGCCAAGCATCCACTGTATGAGCCCCAGGGAATTAAGGGGGACCCGGGGGAGCCCTTATGAGTGGGGAAATAATATTTGGCCGGCAAGAATGCGGTTCATTGATTGTGTAATACATAAGCACATAGTGGGAAGGGAACGACAGAGCGGCGGTGCCGGTCTTGTGTGGAATGTGTCCCATCAGTGCAGCTCACCAGGGGAGCTGTAGCGTATTAAACCGCTAGTAGTTTTGCCTGCAGAGCGGGCACTTCCATATTATAAAATCTGACAAAGGTGGAGGGGGAAGTCCATCCCGCTGCCACACATATGTCGTGAATGGAAATCCCGCTGGACCATGCCCACGAGGATGCCATGCCTCTAGTGGAGTGAGCCCTAATGCCCAACGGGCATGGCAGGTCTTTTGACGCGTATGCAGCAGCAATAGCGTCCACTATCCATCTAGATAGTGTCTGTTTCGAGGCGGCGAGACCTTTGGTGCGCCCTCCAAACGAAACGAAAAGCTGCTCAGAGCGTCTGAAAGCGGCGGAGCGCGCAGTATACAATCTCAGTGCTCTGACCGGGCAAAGGAGATTGGCGACGCGTTCGCTATCGGGTGCTGGCAGCGCCGATAGGGAAATGACCTGTGCTCTGAAAGGAGTACCGATCACCTTGGGAACATAGCCGTGTCTAGGCTTTAAAATGACCTTGGAGTCACTTGGTCCAAACTCAAGACACGCAGCACTGACAGACAGCGCATGAAGGTCTCCCACACGTTTGACTGATGACAGGGCAGTCAGAAAAACGGTTTTGAGTGAAAGGTATTTCAAATCCACGGATTGAAGTGGTTCGAAAGGGGGGGCTTTCATAGTTTCGAGAACTATAGAAAGATCCCAGATAGGAACCGATGGGGGCGCGGGGGTTCATCCTTCTAGCTCCCCTGAGGAAGCGGATGACCAGCTGGTTTTTACCCCATGACTGGCCGTGCAGGGGTTCAGCGAACGCCGCAACGGCCGCCACATACACTTTGAGCGTGGATGGGGATCTGCCCTTTTCCAGCAGCTCTTGTAGAAATACGAGCAGCGACGACACCCCACATGTCCGCGGGTCCAGGTCTCTGTTGGTGCACCATTTTGAGAACACAGACCATTTTGACGCATAGTCTTCTCGTGGAAGGGGCTCTAGCGTGTATGATGGTGTTTATTACTCCTTCTGGCAGAGCGACAGGTAGTCGTTGATCACCCACGCGTGCAGCGCCCAGCGCTCTGGGTGGGGATGCCAGATTGTGCTGTGAGCTTGAGAGAGGAGATCTGCTCTCACTGGGATGGGCCACGGCGCTG
Source organism: Xyrauchen texanus (assembly GCF_025860055.1). Taxonomy (NCBI): domain Eukaryota; kingdom Metazoa; phylum Chordata; class Actinopteri; order Cypriniformes; family Catostomidae; genus Xyrauchen; species Xyrauchen texanus. Next base: position 6,035,866 of record NC_068281.1, read on the forward strand.
TCAGTGACAGCTGCGTAAGCTCCGGGAACCATGTCTGATTCTCCCAACGCGGGGCTATGAGGAGCACCGAGTGACGCGTTTCCCTGATCCTCTGCATTACCTGTGGCAATAGCGAGACGGGAGGGAAGGCGTAAAGCGGGCGTCTGGGCCAGTCCTGGGCCAGCGCGTCCTCGCTTTTCGAGAAAAATATTGGGCAGTGAGAGTTCTCTTTGGACGCAAAGAGGTCTATCTCTGCTCTGCCGAATAGGTGCCATAATGTCTGGACTGTTTGAGCGTGCAGGGACCATTCCCCTGGGGGAATATTGTCTCTGGACAGTCTGTCCTGGCCGTCATTCAGGTGGCCTGGCACGTGCGTTGCCCTCAACGAGCGCAGGTGGCACTGGGACCAACTCAGTATGCGTTTCGTCAGATGGAATAGGTTCCTGGATCTGACACCGCCCTGACGGTTTAGGTAGGATACCACAGATCTGTTGTCCGAACGGACCAGGACGTGGTGACCCTGAATGACCGGGAGAAGCGCATGCGCGTGCATCGACCGCTATCATTTCCAGACAATTTATGTGAAGGAGCTTTTCCTGAACTGACCATAGGCCAAAACCGGAGAGCCCTCGCAGACCGCGCCCCAACCTGTGTTGGACGCGTCTGTCGAGATGACTTTTCGGCGAGATACAGCTCCCATTGTCACTCCCCGCTGATACCATTCGGCCACTGTCCAGGGCTGCAGAGCTGAAATACAGGTCTGAGTCACCTTGATGGGCTGGCGGCCTGTGGCCCAAGCCCGGCGAGACGCTGGGTGTTTAGCCAATGCTGAAGCGGGCGATGTGCAGTAAACCCAGCTGAAGTACTGCTGCGGCTGAGGCCATGTAACCTAGAACTCTCTGGAATTTCTTCAGAGGCATGAGGCTGTTCATCTGAAAAGATGCGTCTAGTCGCTGAACACGGCGCGCGCGCTGTGTAGATAAGCGAGCCGTCATTGCCACGGAGTCTAGTTCTATTCCAAGGAAGGAAATTGTCTGACTGGGCTGTAGTGAGCTCTTGGTCCAATTGACTGCAAGACCCAAACTGTTCAGATGGCTGAGGAGAACTGCTCTGTGAGACAGAAGCTCCATATGTGACTGTGCCATAATCAGCCAGTCGTCCAAATAGTTCAAAATTCGCAAACCCTGTCTCTGCAGGGGTGCGAGCGCCGCATCCATGCACTTCGTGAAAGTACGGGTGCTAAGGACAGGCCGAACGGAAGGACGGTGTATTGATAAACCTGGCCGTCGAGGCGAATCTCAAGAATGGCCTGTGACGGGATTTATCTGAATCTGAAAGTATGCATCTTTCAGATCGAGAGAAATAAACCAGTCCCCTGGCGCACATGCGCGAGGAGTTTCCTGATTGTAAGCATTTTGAACGGTCTTTTGCAAGCACCTTGTTCAAAACCCTGAGATCTAATATGGGTCTGAGGCCGCCGTCTTTCTTGGGAACAAGAAAATAACGTCTGTAAAGCCCCGACTCGCTCAGAGAGGGTGGCACTTCTCTATGGCCCTTTTGCACAGAAGGCTTGCTATTTCTGAACGAAGCATGCACGCTAAGCTTCCGTGTTCACAGTGGTTTCGAGCTCTGAAGCGAGGAGGGCGGCGATCGAACTGTAGCAAATAGCCCTGTTGTATTGTGCTTAACACCCACTTGGATATCCCTGGAATAGCTTCCCACGCTTTGAAGCATAACGCTAGAGGGTGAATGGCCAATTCGCTCTGATTGCCGCACACAGAGCGCTGAACAAAATGTGTGAGCGCGTTTAGTGTGTTTACGCATGATTGCTCGCAGACAGCATGAACAGGCTGTTCTGTGAGTGACTTCCCGATTGGAATGAATGGGGAAAGAGTCACATCTGTTACGTGATGCGCAAGCATAGTCATGGGCACAGGACTTACACACAGAGGAATGTTTGCTGGCCGTGTAACAGAGCGGGCAGAGAATGGGCGCACGCACGTATTCGTGGGCGCATTTATTGACTCTAGCGCTCGAGCGGTTCGTAACCGCTTTATGTGAGCGTGCTCTGGTGGGGACACGAGACATGCAGTGCTTGTGTGTAGAGGTGAACACCTGATTGTGGGCACATTTTCTACACATAAGACATGTTTGCTCTTTACAAGATTTATTTGGGCCGCCGTGAAAACGGCGTTTGAGTGCAGGCAAGCGGGCAGTGTCACCGGCTTGTTGGCTGCTAAATTCACCACTGCAGTAGCCTGAGAGAAGGGGACTGACAGGGGCTAAGCTTTGACGGTGGTCCGCCGCGGCGGACTGAGCCGCCGCTTGTTCAACACAGTTAGGAAGACTTCGCTGCTCGGGTTTCAGCGCTACCTTAGATCGAGGCCCGCAGGGGCGGCGGTCTGCGGCGGCTGTCTGAGCGCTGATCGAGGGCGGCCGCCCTGTCGACGCTGAGAAGTCTGGAGTTTGTTGAACTGGGCGCTGTGAAGAGGCTCGTGCAGGAGGCTGATCACGTGAGCGCCTGCAGAGGAGCTTAGCGACGCGGCAGGAAGAGGTTCATGGCTTGGTTGGCTTTCTGGACTTCTGAGAAGCGGTCAACAATGCCACTCACCGCGGAGCCGAAGAGACCGGTCGGAGAGAGCGGTGCGTTGAGGAACGTGGAGCGCTCTGCTTCTCCCATGTCGGCTAGTGTTAGCCACAAGTGTCTCTCGGTCACAGTCAGCGAGGCCATGCACTTCCCTAGAGCTTGGGCTGCAGCTTTGGTAGCGCGAAGGTCGAGGTCTGTCGCGCCGTAGATCAGTAACAGCCTCTGGGTGCCTGCCTTTCTCATCCCACTCCGAAGAAGGTCTGCTTGTAGGATCTGTAAAACGGCCATTGAGTGCAGAGCAGATGCGCTTGGCCGGCGGCGGAATAGGCGCGCCAACATAGGCGGAAGTCGTTCTGCAGGCCTTAGACGGGAGCACAGGCTTGGAACGCCATCTCGCGGAGGGCGGACAAAGGTGTGCTGCTACCGAAGTCCTCGACCGGGGATGGAGGAGTAGCTCTCTCAGTGGCGCCGCCCACCGACGCGAGAGAGGTGGAGACGTGGGAACGGGACCTGGCTGAAAAGGAGCTGCTCCACGCACTTTGCAAGCTCCGTGTGTAATTCCGCAGGAAGGGAGCGCCCGGCCGCTGGTGTAGAGCGGCGATGGCTTTGAAGAAAGCAGCCGTCGAGTCTGTTGGGTGCCTGCTCAGGGGCGGTGACCACTCGAGCCCGAGGCAGTCGACGGCCTGTGTGAGGAGGCGTGTTAACTCCCCTTCGACCCGGCGCGGGTCCTGCTGGATTCCTGGGCCGAGGAGGAGGCTTGGGAGCCTGACCACCTCGCTGTCCGAGCCATGATGGAACAGCGGCCCTTATCCTCCGCCTCGTCATCCGAGATGGCAGCAGTGCAGCCGCCGGCGGCAACTGCGCGTCCCGGGGGCGGGAGGGTGAAAGCGATGCTCGAGGGAGAGGCTCCGGCGAGGCAGTCGCTTCAACCACAGTTTCCGGCAGCCTTTGTGAGCGGCGCTTCTTCCTGCGCGGCTGAAGGTAAGGCGGCGCGGCGGTTTCTGCTTTGAGCGCTTCGAGTCCAGCCCGCAGGGTCGACATCGGTAGCTCCTCACAGAAATCGCATCCGCCCTCAGTGAGGGCGAGCTCTGCGTGCCCCAGTCCCAGGCAGAGAGCGCAGATGATGTGGCGGTGAGGCGCAAGTGGAGCGAGGCATCTTGAAAAAGACGCTCGTACTCTTTTGTGAATAGTTCGTGAGAACTAGCTTGCTGAATAAAAGGATACGTCGTCGGATGGCGTAGCTCGCAGGATGGCTGAAGATGGCTGAGACGGCCGGCTTCTTCTAGCACTGTCCACGCTTGCTTGATGCCCCTCGAACGGCGATGCGGCTTCCAGGTCAGCAATGCGAAGAGCTTCGCTGAAGAGATGAAAATCAGGGTTCCAGCCTACGAACTACGCTTATATGCACTCAAGTCACGCCCATTTTGGCGGGCTTTGATGCAGTGAGCGCACGGACGCCTCTCATTGGATGCGAGTTCGCCCAAGCTCGTCTATAGGCTGCAGCAGTTGCCGCAGAGCAACCTATGAGCTCGCTAGCTAGCCCGCTCAAGGTCTGCAGCTGCCGCACTGCGTTGACAATGGATACAAAAATTAAGGATAATTTTTTGGCTTCAATATCTCAGAAAAGATGAATCTTTCCCGTAGCGTAAGCTAGCTTACGCAATACGAGAGAACCTCTCGTAAGAGAACACTCGGTTCTGCTGCTGCTTCTCCTTTAAGACTTTACCGGAAACGCTCACCATTATGATTGGCTCTCTGCTCTTGACTGACCTGCTCTCTCCTTGCCATATCAGTGCTCACCACTACCGGGCAGGCTACGGATGTGATAAGGTAAAGTAGGCATTGATGTGTTATTGTGGAGGTGGTCCGATGCAAATATCTACCACAGTGTGACATCACAATGTGGAGGAAGTAGAGAAAAGGTCGTTTTGGCAGCTTGGTTTCAACAAATGCTCTTTTTGCAAAGAGGAGGAAGTTTTGAGTTCTGAAACCTACAGCATGTTTTTATAGCACAAAAGTTCAAGAAAAATGTGATTCCTCATGTCATGACCCCTATAAACAGATTGCACGATTTGAGGTATCATTCATGTCCGTAGCACATGTACGGGACAAGTTAACCAGCAAAGTTGAACACTTAGTGTTAAAGATTTGAACAAACCCCTAAACTGAAGTAAGTAGAAGCAATAGTAAACGTGATGCTTGCCTTAGCAAACACCCTACACTAAAAATGTATAAACACACAGGCACTGAAGAATGTCATCTCTGACCCTCAGCCCAGCTGTGGCCATCTCTTCCACAAATGCAAACACGCTCAGATAAACAGTGCACTTACGCAGGTATTTCCCCCACCAGTGGGAGCGAGAGTGGGGACGAGAGGGCTTTTGATGCTGCATGTGCCTTTTGTCGCATTTTCTCTTTCTCCACCACTTCATTTAGCATGTGCAGCTGTCCGGGCAGGAGGGTGAATGTGGTGGGCACAACAAGCTGGAATAAACCACAAAGCACATGTCAGTTGAATTTGTAGGGATAAACAAACAATGTAACGATTTTTGGCAACTGCCACTTTCATGCTCTGATCTATTTATCTAGGAAAATATGTAGGAGATGCTTTCGTGGTATTGTTTTGATTGTGTTTGTTGTTGTTAGCGGTCAAAGGGCAGTATGATGTTGATAAGGACGAATATGAGATCACATGAGGTTGTCAACGGATTGTTTTATGACTGTTGTTGTATTTCCTTTGTTGCATGTCTATAGTCACAGATCATATCAAAATTATAAAAAAAATCTAGTGACTGTCAACTGGCAGAAAATAAATCAGCGTGGCTAATATATCATTGTTCACTTACTGTAAGTAGTCATTCCACAATCTGTCTGTTCTAAAGCCTGGTCACATATTGTGCAAATGTTCTACTCTGAGATATTTGCTAGTAAAGTTTTACACTAACTCCTCCTAGAGCTTTCAATCTAGTTTTCGCACAGCAGACAATCAAAAATGGGAAAAATCGCCTAGACTTGCATTGATGGAATGTTCAAACAGGCCAACGGAATTCAAATTCAAATTTTGAATTAAAATGTAAACAAACCCAAAAAAGGCCTTTGACCTGCTTTAAGTTTAACTCTCTCTCTCTCTCTCTCTCGACAGTTTATCTGACTATCTACATGACAGTCTGTCTGACATTCATCTATTTGTGCTACTGTAATGTCTGCACAACCATTAAACTAGTTTAACTACCAGACAAGGCTTTGTCTTGACAAACTTTACCTATGTAGTTCTTATTTGCTGTCGTTAAATCATCAGAATTATTATTATCAAAAATTTACTGAAATTATTTCACCACATTGCTTTCTAGATATTGGCATTTTATTGGCCAATAAAAAATTACTTTTTTTGTTAACCAAGTCCTTGCACAACGGAAAGGATCAGTGGTGTATGCGGCATTCTTTGAAACTGGCCATAAAATTCAGAATAATTATAAAGTGCAAAGGTTTTCAGAGCTGTAGCCAAGCCAGCAATTTTAACTGTAAAGGTGTAAACTCATAAACTGATAGACCGAACAAAAATACAAGAATACTGACTGAACAATGCAACTTCTGCTCAAAAATATTTTTCAACTTGATTGTACTTACTTCAACAACAGAGTAGAGAAAACCTTTCCATAGCTCACGTGCCTCCAGATTTGGAGCCTGAGAGAGAAAGACAGAGGTATTTGTGCATCATAATTCAATGTAAAAGTTCTTAGTAGATTTCCTTATACTACTGCAATACATTATAGTCATTTGGAATATCTTACTCGGCTGATAATCAGATCTCAACATTTACATTTTTAGGAGACAGCAAAGCAAGAAGTACAATATAATGCCTCGAACTTGCTAAGAAAAGTATGAGCAAGAACTTACATTTTGGTGTGACACAAAAGAACAACAAGTGTATAAATAATATTGTTTATATTCAGTATATGGCCCATTCTACCAGAAAGTTTCAAACTCAGAGTTGGAAACCTCGGTCTACAAAATGTCTAAACCTCTGGCAACAAAAGTGAGTACACCCCTAAGTGAAAATATCCAAACACCCTCAGCGGTTTAGACATTAATGGCTGTGTGTTGAGTTATTTTGAGGGGACAGCAAATTTACACTGTTATACAAGTTGTACACTCACTACTTTACATTGTAGCAAAGTGCCATTTCTTCAGTGTTGTCACATGAAAAGATCTAATCAAATATTTACAAAAATTTGAGGGGTGTACTCACTTTTGTGAGATACTGTATACACACACACACACACACACACACACACACATAAGAGGAAATGTTTAGTAGTTCTTCTCTAAAGGCATTTGTTTAAGATTGTGAGGGAGTTTCCTCCCTGGCAGGGTTATTAATGGTATGAAATGTGTTGGGTGTAAACCGCTCATATGTTGACCCGTGATACCGAAACTTTTCTTCATTGTGTTGAAGTTCAATTCCATATTAAGTAATAGAATACTTTTTGAAGAGTGAGAAACCCACATGGAGTATGAGGAAAGTGAGGCAATCGCTTTACAGGTAGAAAAAAGTTGAGGTTAAAGATAGTATTAGGACTGAACTAAATATGTTGATCCACAAACATCAATGTGAGTCTGTGACATTTAGGGGCAAGTTAATCTGAAATTGGATATAACTCTAAAAGCAAAACAGAATACACAGGTGTGCTCAAGAAAAATCTTGTTTACTCACTCAAACAAAATGAATGTCTTTTAAAGATTAGATGCCATGAAGCCACCATGATCCTCGCAAACTTTGGCAAATGCAGAAACTACTTTCATCAAAGCATTTATTGTATTAGCTTGGAATGGTGTAAATATTTCCCTGTTGGACTGATATAAACCTGACTCCCAGGGATTAGCCCAGAGAAAGCTCTTGCCATTTTGTGTGCAATGTGCATCAGATGGTCCATTAAATGGTCTATGGGTGTGAGGCCAGGAGTGAGGAGTGTGTTTATGGAGTGTGAGGGGAGTTTGTGTGTGCTGACAGATGTTAACTACTTACGGTGAGTTTGATCTCTCCATCCTTCATGCGGAGATTCAGTCTGGCTGCTTCCAGATTCCTATCACGACTTGGATCATCAATCAGCGAAACAAACCCACTCAGATCCAACTTCTCTACATACTTAATCACAAAACACACACATGCAGTGTAACATTTCGAAGGGAAAGAACATTTACATTTGAAAATTATGTCCACAATGTTGCTCCAAACCTATATTTTCTTTCTTCTGTGAAACACTAATGGAGATCTTAGGAAAGTGGATGGTGATGTATACTGCCAAGCTTTAAAAGCACAATTTATGTAGCATAAAAGTGGTCCATATGGTCCATATGGCTTGTGGGTAATATTCCAAATCTTCTAAAGCAATGCCAGGTTTGCGTGAGGAACATACCGCCATTTTTGCCATTTCACTGATAATCCTACTCTGCCAATTCTCAATAGCAGCTGTATGTATCAAATATGTGGAGTTGCAATTAGTCACATGACACACTAGAACCAATGATGACCTTTTTTAACTGAACACAAGCACGAATGATTATCAGTCAACACACACACACACACAAAAACGCATTGAATTTACTTGATTTAATCATGTACATTGGTTCCCCATGAATCAATTAAGTTACATTAACAAAATTTCCTCTTGGTTTAGTTAAATACGTCATTGTCAAAAAACAATAATGTTCACGTAATTTCAACATACCAGAATAAAGTTTTTAAATGACCAAATTAAGAAGCCTCAAAGGGATTTTACGTGTCCCTAACATGATTCATTTCTTCCATTTTACATAATATTTTTGTTACATAACTTAAGCTATAAGGTTATGCTCGTTTGCTAACTTTTAGCTAGCAATAGCATACATTAGCATGCTAAATACTAATTGCTCCTTGTGTTAAGCAACATACAGAATAATGGTGACCTAGCATAACAGAATTTATTCTAAATGAACTTAACATAAACACTATCAAGTCTCCCTTTTAACTCATCGTGCTCAAAAATAAATAAAATAACACTTAATTTCAACATTTGTCCTTTCCTATGAAGTCCCATGCAACGCATGCTGGGAACTACAATTAAAAAATGTGAGTAGACTGAATGCAATTAAATTATGACAACATGTTAAAGAATTGGTGCATTAGCTCATTTTAATTAAGTAAATTTAACAAGCAACCAAAAATGATTGGTTCAAATTCAACCTACATCATTTATTCTTGTAGAAAGTAACATTAGTCAAAAGCCAAGAAAAGAAGTTCAGAAGAGAAACAGAATTTTGTTGTGTAGATCACAAATAATAGGTAGTAAATTGGACAACTGCTCAAATTTGGTCTCTTCCTCACACAAATCTATTTTAAGGCGTCAAAAACAGCAAACAAGTCATATGGAGTACTTTTATAATACTTTGTGGTATATTTAGCATTTTTTGGAACTTAGTCAATTGATTAAAAGTTTTAATCAAATTAATTACGCGATGTCCCGATTAATTAATCGCATTTAATCGCATATACAAATATTTGCTGAGAAAGCCCCTCATATAACAATAATTAAATATATAATGATGAAATAATAATACAATGTTATCTTTAAACATTTAAAAATAATTTTTTATATTTTTTTATACATTTTATATATATATATATATATATATATATATATATATATATATATATACACACTCACCTAAAGGATTATTAGGAACACCTGTTCAATTTCTCATTAATGCAATTATCTAATCAACCAATCACATGGCAGTTGCTTCAATGCATTTAGGGGTGTGGTCCTGGTCAAGACAATCTCCTGAACTCCAAACTGAATGTCAGAATGGGAAAGAAAGGTGATTTAAGAAATTTTGAGCGTGGCATGGTTGTTGGTGCCAGACGGGCCGGTCTGAGTATTTCACAATCTGCTCAGTTACTGGGATTTTCACGCACAACCATTTCTAGGGTTTACAAAGAATGGTGTGAAAAGGAAAAACATCCAGTATGCGGCAGTCCTGTGGGCTGAAAATGCCTTGTTGATGCTAGAGGTCAGAGGAGAATGGGCCGACTGATTCAAGCTGATAGAAGAGCAACTTTGCCTGAAATAACCACTCGTTACAACCGAGGTATGCAGCAAAGCATTTGTGAAGCCACAACACGCACAACCTTGAGGCGGATGGGCTACAACAGCAGAAGACCCCACCGGGTACCACTCATCTCCACTACAAATAGGAAAAAGAGGCTACAATTTGCAAGAGCTCACCAAAATTGGACAGTTGAAGACTGGAAAAATGTTGCCTGGTCTGATGAGTCTCGATTTCTGTTGAGACATTCAGATGGTAGAGTCAGAATTTGGCGTAAACAGAATGAGAACATGGATCCATCATGCCTTGTTACCACTGTGCAGGCTGGTGGTGGTGGTGTAATGGTGTGGGGGATGTTTTCTTGGCACACTTTAGGCCCCTTAGTGCCAATTGGGCATCGCTTAAATGCCACGGCCTACCTGAGCATTGTTTCTGACCATGTCCATCCCTTTATGGCCACCATGTACCCATCCTCTGATGGCTACTTCCAGCAGGATAATGCACCATGTCACAAAGCTTGAATCATTTCAAATTGGTTTCTTGAACATGACAATGAGTTCACTGTACTAAAATGGCCCCCACAGTCACCAGATCTCAACCCAATAGAGCATCTTTGGGATGTGGTGGAACGGAGCTTGCGTGCCCTGGATGTGCATCCCACAAATCTCCATCAACTGCAAGATGCTATCCTATCAATATGTGCCAACATTTCTAAAGAATGCTTTCAGCACCTTGTTGAATCAATGCCACGTAGAATTAAGGCAGTTCTGATGGCTGAAAGGGGGTCAAACACAGTATTAGTATGGTGTTCCTAATAATCCTTTAGGTGAGTGTATATATATATATATATATATATATATATATATATATATATATACAATCAAAAAATATTCAGATAATTAAAATGCATTACATTCTTGTGGCAGAAGAGTTAATAATTGATAAAACAATATAAAAGCAGCTTTAGAATACAATGTATTGTTTACTACCATATTATTGATCATAAGTCAATCATTGGCATACAGTTCACAGCAATCCATTTCACAAGTGAATTTGTAAATCAATTGGAGATTTATTATGAGGGCTTGTTTAAGGACTCGTCAATGTACACCTGCATCAGACATGCTTGTGTAGCGTCTCGGGTGCGTTGTGTCATAAACATAAAATGTTTAGGTCACTGTGTAAAATTAAATACAGTTTAATACTTAGAACACATCTTGTGTTTTGAACGCAAGAACGTAACGCATGTTTGTGTTGTTCTGCTGCTGGATGGTTGTTTAGTTCACTGTATAAACTGCGTGTTGTCCATACAGCTGAAGTTTCACTTACTGCCCTCTGGAGTAAACAGGTGGTACTGCAAGCTTGCATTTAATAAAATTAGTCACACTGAAGTAACATGTTAAATCGACAGCCCTAATTAAAACACATTAACTTAGAATGGTACAATCAAATAAATTTTTTATCAGTTGCATTTATTGTGTTAATTCCATGAACATCTATGAAAAATACTGTAAAAAAAATGGTGTATCTAAGTTTGCATGTTACTTGCATAAAACCACATTTATTCCTCTAGATAAACCTTCCCATTCCAAAGATGAGGTTATAGAGCCTGCCAGACCGAAAATCAATACTGAAACCACACTTAAGAAGAGTCTGATAGAAACCCGTCTGACTGTCTGCCATCTGCTGTTCTACAGCTGATCTCTCCTAATACTCAATGATTGATAGAGGATTGTACATAGTTAACACAAAGTGAAACATCTGTACTGGTAGCCAGAACTGGCTCAGTTTGTTTTCAGCTTCAGTGTTTTAATAAACACAGAACTATCTTGAGATCACTGTGTTTGATATAAAGGGCCTTGAATATTCCACTTACATGTACATCCTTAGCATTGTTGAAGAAGTACAGCATGTTTCCACATAAACAGGTCCACAGACGGCGAGCTGCCTGCACAAACACAGAATAAAAGCAAAAAGAAAATCATGCAAACAAGCACTAAATGTTCAAACTGAATGCATGCAAACATGAAACATTTGCAGATATTTGCTAATGTAATATACAGTAGAGCTAGATGTTTATATTTCCAAAGAAAACATGAGAGTTGCTTGCTTGACACCACGATTCTAGGTTGTTGTAGGTGGTTGCCAAGGCATTTTCTATGCCATTTCTAAGGTGTTCCAAGTGCTTTTTCTATGTTGCTATATGGTTGCTAGGGTGTTTAAAGTATCATTCATTTCTGTAACGCAAACTATGCGGGACAGGTTATGCAACAAATTTGAATACTTTTGTTAGCCTGATCTTCACATGGTGAAATGTCCATTGAGTGGCGCTAAAAGAAAGTTAAATGTTTTGAATTTTAAACCAACAAAACCGTCTTCCCTACCAGGGCTGGATTGGCAAGAGAAATCAGCCCGGGATTTTACATAGCAACCAGCCCAGGAGTTGTTGAGCGGGACGGGGGGTTTTGTGTTCAATGTCCTTTTCTGCATATTGCGGAGCAGTTTTGTGGTCCATTATGCATAACGCGGCGGCTTATTTTAGCTTATAGAGGCCCAGCATACCGCACCCCTCGGCCATTCCTCCCCTGATCGGCCCCAAAGTGCATCGGCCCACCGGAAAACTGTCCGGTATGCCAGATTTCTAATCCAGCCCTGAGCCCTACCCTAAACCATAAACCTAAACCGAAGGGATAGTGTCATATAATGCAAATTTGAGATGAAAAATTCAATTGCTGAAGCAACCACATCATTTCGCAGTGCTTCTATGACGCTTCCGACACGCGTTGATTTGTGTGCTCTTCAGGACTCATACCCCGTTCCTTTGCATTGCAAGTGCAACGCTCTATCTGCGTGAACTAGCTTGCAAATGCTGTTATGACATGCAAATTATCAAATGAATTTCTTTACAAGTAATGACATGCGCTATAGTAAAAGAGTTTAGATGTAATAATATAGCAGTGTTTGAGGAACCAGGTGAAATGTACATGTTTATTAACTGATAATCTGCCATTTTACGTGCGATTTGAGTGAAAGAAATAAAAAAATGTCGTTCTAGCGCCTCTAGTGTTCATTTCAACATGAAACCACCACGATAGTTACCACGAGCCACGTAAAAATTATTTTGCTAAAATGTTGTACCGTGGTTCTATGAGACCAAGTTGTCAAATCTCTACCCCCAAACACGAGCAATTGTAATAGCGATGCATGCCTTAGAACGATGTTATTGTACTATTGAGGAGACATCTCTCTTTGGATAATGGACAGTTAAATGTCTTAAACAAATCTATTGGGTTGGCTTTTAAGCTCTATCTCTAATACTCTGCTCTGTTTTACTCAATCCTGATCTCAGTGGCCGCTTACGGTTCCCTGGGGTTCACACTTACCGACCCGCAGCACAGCTGTCCAAAATCTGAGCCCCCACCACCACCACACACACACACACACACACACACACTGTGCACCTGAACCCCACTATTCCCTCCTGAATATACATTTTCTGACTAATTTGTGTATATGGCCCTCTTTGTCAACACCCTTCTGTATTGTATTTCTGGGCGAAACTGAAATAGTACCCTTCTAACTTACAGTATCGACCAGCCCAAATTTCCCTTAGGAGATTCTATTCAAGACAAGACAATTTAAAACTGGAATGTTCAGTGCTCCATAAGATTAAGTGGCAGCATGCAGCAGATAACAGTAAATGCAATCTGATGGCTGATGATAACACACACGCAATTGTGAGCTGTATAAATTAAAGCACACACTCTGGACTGCACGTTTGCATAATTGTGTGTCTATTATATTAACAGCTTCCAGGAATTTAAAGCACACAATAAGCGCAAGCAGACAAATAAAAATAAGTTATAAGACATTTAAAGGGCTGCCAGACAAACATGCGCGCAAAAGAGCGACATCAAGCTTCATTCGTTGACTGATATGCAACATTGAAGTGTTCACTTGGCAATCTGATGTTATCAGATAAAGCAGCTGATCGAGCCCTAGCCTCGCCCATAACCAGACATAATACGCACTGTGACCAATGCATTGGCTACAGTGCTTTATTATATTAAATAAATATTTTGACTTGTCATATTGAAGCAGCATGTCCGCTCACCTTCTCTTTCGGTCCTCTTTTCTCGAGGTATCCCTCGTAATAGCAGGACGGCAGCTGTGTTCTCAGGCTCCTGGCGCGCGCAATCGGTGGCACAGCCGCCATGTCTCCAGTAGCACAGCCCGGTACTGACAGACACTAACACAGCAGCGGCAGCAGCAGCGGCAGCGGGGACAAAGAACGGACCGGGGGAGCGACACGCCTTCTTTGGGTGAGAGATGGATGGCACTGGATGCGCGTGATTAATCATCCCATCACTGACACGCATTGAATAGACGCAATATGCTACCCTCCGATTACGTTATCTTCAGTTCGACTGCACTTGAAGTACATTTTGGTCATTTTTCTAGTCGGCTACTTAATTGGTCTATAAACCAGTTTTAGAGTATAAAATAGTATGGCTTCTAGAAAATTAAAAACAATAAGTCATTTACTATGTTAACAAAACATTAAAATATAAAAAAAAATAATTATGTAGTTAAAACAACACTATAATATGTATTATGACATTTATTACTAATATTATTATTATTACAATATAATGTATAACATATGAAAATAGCCTATATTTGTTATATTTAATAAATATATTTGAAGTTTATTTTATTACTTTAATAAAGATATCATTCATGATAAAAAAAATACCAATATTTATGGTTGAAACAGTTAAATATTTTTTATATTCTGTTTAAATCAAGCAAGACACGTTTATATATATATACAGTGAGGAAAATAAGTATTTGAACACCCTGCTATTTTGCAAGTTCTCCCACTTAGAAATCATGGAGGGGTCTGAAATTGTCATCGTAGGTGCATGTCCACTGTGAGAGACATAATCTAAAAAAAAAATCCAGAAATCACAATGTATGATTTTTTAACTATTTATTTGTATGATACAGCTGCAAATAAGTATTTGAACACCTGTCTATCAGCTAGAATTCTGACCCTCAAAGACCTGTTAGTCTGCCTTTAAAATGTCCACCTCCACTCCATTTATTATCCTAAATTAGATGCACCTGTTTGAGGTCGTTAGCTGCATAAAGACACCTGTCCACCCCATACAATCAGTAAGAATCCAACTACTAACATGTCCAAAGACACTAGAGACAAAATTGTACACCTCCACAAGGCTGGAAAGGGCTACGGGGAAATTGCCAAGCAGCTTGGTGAAAAAAGGTCCACTGTTGGAGCAATCATTAGAAAATGGAAGAAGCTAAACATGACTGTCAATCTCCCTCGGACTGGGGCTCCGTGCAAGATCTCACCTCGTGGGGTCTCAATGATCCTAAGAAAGGTGAGAAATCAGCCCAGAACTACACGGGAGGAGCTGGTCAATGACCTGAAAAGAGCTGGGACCACCGTTTCCAAGGTTACTGTTGGTAATACACTAAGACGTCACGGTTTGAAATCATGCATGGCACGGAAGGTTCCCCTGCTTAAACCAGCACATGTCAAGGCCCGTCTTAAGTTTGCCAATGACCATTTGGATGATCCAGAGGAGTCATGGGAGAAAGTCATGTGGTCAGATGAGACCAAAATAGAACTTTTTGGTCATAATTCCACTAACCGTGTTTGGAGGAAGAAGAATGATGAGTACCATCCCAAGAACACCATCCCTACTGTGAAGCATGGGGGTGGTAGCATCATGCTTTGGGGGTGTTTTTCTGCACATGGGACAGGGCTGACTGCACTGTATTAAGGAGAGGATGACCGGGGCCATGTATTGTGAGATTTTGGGGAACAACCTCCTTCCCTCAGTTAGAGCATTGAAGATGGGTCGAGGCTGGGTCTTCCAACATGACAATGACCCGAAGCACACAGCCAGGATAACCAAGGAGTGGCTCTGTAAGAAGCATATCAAGGTTCTGGCGTGGCCTAGCCAGTCTCCAGACCTAAACCCAATAGAGAATCTTTGGAGGGAGCTCAAACTCCGTGTTTCTCAGCGACAGCCCAGAAACCTGACTGATCTAGCAGAAGATCTGTGTGGAGGAGTGGGCCAAAATCCCTCCTGCAGTGTGTGCAAACCTGGTGAAAAACTACAGGAAACGTTTAATTGCAAACAAAGGCTACTGTACCAAATATTAACATTGATTTTCTCAGGTGTTCAAATACTTATTTGCAGCTGTATCATACAAATAAATAGTTAAAAAATCATACATTGTGATTTCTGGATTTTTTTTTTTAGATTATGTCTCTCACAGTGGACATGCACCTACGATGACAATTTCAGACCCCTCCATGATTTCTAAGTGGGAGAACTTGCAAAATAGCAGGGTGTTCAAATACTTATTTTCCTCACTGTATATATATATATAACCAAACTATATTAACAGTTTCAGTTTTAACTAAACCAAAAATACTTATAAAGAAAATAATAATATAATATATGTATTTTTAAATATTATATCCAACATAACATTTACAAAATAATGTATTAAATATATTTGATTATATTATATCAGCCTATTAATTAATTCATTTATTAATATTTGTTCATATTTTTTCTCAACTTTAATGAAGATATTATTTATGATATAAAAAACACAAATAAAAGTTTGAAATGTTCTTTATTTTTACAGTATATTCTTTTTAATTAATCTTTTACAAATATTTATTTTATATGACAAAATATGAACCCATAACTAAATTAATATAGGCTATTTTCATATTTTTATAAAAAAATCTTGTGAAAATTATATTAATGATAAAATAATATTTAGTAACACATACATTATAGTATTATTCATTTGTAGAATTAAATGTAAATATTTTTTATTTTATTATAGTTTACTTTATTTCCTGGGAGTCACATTATTTTTATACACGGTACATCCACTCAACTGTTTTATAGGCAACTATGACAATTCCCATGTAATTTATCAAATGGAATGTTTTGTTTTAGTCAGTTTAAATTAGTAGTCAATTAAGCAAATAGTTTATTCATTTGTTTGTGTAATCATCCTATTATCTTTCAATGATGTACTTTCTAGCTGAACTGGTACAGCATAGCACTAGCAACACCAAGAGAATTGCTTTGATTTCCAAGGAACGCACTGATAATGTTCTGTATCTTGAATATACTTTAGATAAAAGTGTCTGCAGAGTAAATAAAATGAAAATGTACTTGAATTATGACATCATTCGGAGGATAAATTCTGGAATTCTCAAGCACAAAGACCCTCAAACACAGAAAACACACCTGCAATACACAAAGGACAAAATTCAATGGGGTAGCAGCACATATTAAATGCTCACTCCTCTTTTTCACCTCAGTCTCCATTCACTTTCATTGTATGGAAAACTAAAATGCACCGAAAGCGAACGGTTACGGAGGCTAACATTCTGCCTAACATACTTTTTTGTTTCAAAGAAGAAAGCATCCTAGTTTTTGCTCAATTATCCCATTAAAGTTAGAAATCAAACCAGCAGCAACAGAAATCAGACACCAAGGAGGGCTATATTTTTTCCATGTTTATTTTAGATGAAAATATATAGTGTTCAAGCCCTGCAGATCTTTATAACAGAATAAATCACACACATATGACATGGGCAGGAAATACTGATTTGAAGGAAACTCATTCAATATTTTCTGAAACATTCGGCTATCGTAAATATGTATTTCAATTTAAGGCCTAACCGTAATATTGACTGGGGACAATAAAGGTACAAGCAAGATTAGATTAATCCATCTCTTATAGGGTTTCTACTGCAGGTAGTAATACATTCAACCTATATGGAAATATGACTACTTTTAAATGTAGTGTAACCAACATCAAAAGCATCAATAAAGCACTTAAACATGAAGAGGCGGGTAAGATGTTGAGGGTACAGTACCTCAATGCAGCGTCGAGAAAACGGCACAATATCAAAAAGGGCATTTCTTGGAAAACCAGCAACAAAAATGAACCAAGACTAACATCCCTAAACCAAAACACAATAACTCAAGCAAATCAAGGTGTTATTTATGCTTTAAAAGGACAAGACACCCAAAAATGAAAATTCTGTCATGTACTTTTTTCTTTGTTGGAATGACATTCTCAGTCACCTTTCACTTTCATTGTATGGCAACTGGGGCTTACTGCCTAACATCTCCTTTTATATTTCAAGGTAAGTCAAAGGGGTTTGGGTCATTTTTGGGTGAACTATCCCATTAAAGAAAACAATCTGTATATGTTAAATAGCTTCACTGTCAATATAATATAAGTTGCATTAAAAATGGCAGGTTATTTAATTGCATATTGGAGGGCTGTTTTAT
The DNA here is from genome assembly GCF_025860055.1 of Xyrauchen texanus. Lineage (NCBI taxonomy): Eukaryota > Metazoa > Chordata > Actinopteri > Cypriniformes > Catostomidae > Xyrauchen > Xyrauchen texanus. The sequence goes on from NC_068281.1 coordinate 6,053,884, forward strand.
TGTTCTACTATTTGCAGAAGTTGCAGATTGTTCCTTTATAAAAATAAAGTATGTTAATATAACATAGCTCCCCAACAGTTGACTAATACATAAATGCAATGAAAAGACAAACACAATATTCACACTGACTTTACAGACAAATTATAGAAGAACCATGTAAACATTTGATCAGCCCAAGTTAGTCATCATCATCATATGGAAAAAAAATAAAGCAGATCTAACAGACTGGTCAAAGAACAGCCCCTCCCTTTTACATGTACATTTTTAAGAGTGAGAAACGGAACTGAATCAGGGTCAGTGGTTAGGACAGAACTTCTAAATTCCCTCTTTATTAAAGCAAATAGAATAAATTCATATTTCTAAATAAATGTAGCAAACAATGAACCTGGATTAAAAACAAGAGAATCAGGGATCAACAGACTCCGATTCCATTTACATGACCTCAACATCGCTGTGGAGCTCTGATATCATATAATCGCATTCGGAGATATACTGTATCATAAACCACATTTTGTTTTTGATAAACAGAACAGTAACGCGATAAGGCTTTGAGGCAAATAAACTTTCCCACTTGATCAGAACCACAACAGTTCTTTGAAAATACAGATTATTGAAGGGATAGTTCACCCAAAAATGAAATATTTCCCATTATTTACTCACCCTCGTGATATCCCAGGTGTGTATGACTTTCTTTCTTCACCAGAACACATTTGAAGAAAAATATCTCAGCTCAGTAGGTCCTTAAAATGAAAGTGAATGGAGATTTCTCTTTTGAAGCTCCAAAAACTAACGTGTCTTCTAAAGCGACACAATCACTTTTGGTGCGAAAAAAAAATCAAAATAACTCTAAATCATGCTTCCAGTCAGGAGCGGTACACGCGTTACGTAATCGAGTGTAGCGCTGTTTACAAGTGAGGTAGAGGAACGCTGTATATTAGCTCGGTAGGTTTTGGTTTAGATCTGTATTTATCGGTTTCTTTACTCACAATGGTGCATTTGTGTGCTCATCCTGGATGTCTCAACCAAGTGGAGAACGTAAGATTACTTAAGTATAATGTCAACGCAAATATGTCACACACTCGTGAATCTTACCCTCATGTTGGATTATAGTTAAAAAGTACTCAAATGTTGGTCTTTTTTCACACCAAAATTGATCATATCTTTTTAGAAGCCATTAATTTAACTGATGACGTTTATGCTGACTGTCTGTGATTTTTGGAGCTTCAAATGAGAAATCTCCATTCACTTGCATTTTAAGGACCTACTGAGCTGAGATATTTTTCTATTTCCTTCAAATTTGTTCTGCTGAAGAAAGAAAGAAAGTCATGCACACCTGGGATATCATGAGGGTGAATGAAAATAATGAGAATTTTAATTTTTGGTTGAACTAACCCTTTAATACAATGAGGAAGTGGATTATCAAAGGTTCCTTTTTCATTAAAATAGAGAAGAGAGATGCATCAGGTATACTCAGATTGGATAAATAATAATAATAAAAAAGAAACAATACAAGAACATTTAAGCAAAATAAAAAAATTAAATGAAAACCAGGGAAGAAATAAGAAAAGAAATTGAGGTTACTGTCATCTGCATAAGCACAAACAGGTATTTCTGGTTTAATCAAACAGCTGGATTCATCATAATTTCATCATAATTTCCAGTGAGCAGATTCTATTTTTAAAGTAATAGTTTATGCCTCCTCATGCCATCCCAGATGTGTATGACTTTCTTCTGCTGAACTAAAACTTTATATTTTATTTCAGCACTGTAGGTCCATACAATGGAAGTAAAAGGTGACCAAACTTTGTTATATTTTGGTCTGTTCTAACCCAAAACCAATTGGATTGCTTCTGAAGACATTGATTTGACCACTGGAGTCGTGTGGATTTCTTATATGCTGTCTTTGTGCTTTTGGAGCTTAACAATTTTGGTCACCATTCACTTGCATTGTATGAACCTACAGAGCGGAGATATTCTTCTAAAAAACTTAATTGTGTTCTGCAGAAGACAGAAAGTCATACACGCCTGTGATATCATGAGAGTGAGTAAATGATGTGAGAATTTTCCTTTTGGACTGAACTATACCTTTAAGGCTCATGTGAGAACATGATTTTGTATTAAACATTTCCTAATTAAGTTTTTATTATGAACACTACATTCCATTGCAGGCAAGGCTGACCTAATCCCAAGCACAACAAAAGTGTTGGTTGATTTGCACTAACTAATGCCAATGGGAAATAGCTAATTATTCATGTGATTCACATGGATTAACCTTAATCTAACATGTTAAAAATAACTGCATTTAGTAGTAGAAGTTATATTTATAGCTGAAATGTTATGTATGTTATAAGAAGGCACTTCACCAATCAGAAAGAGCCATGAGTCATGATTGACAAATGCCAGAAAACATCAAGAATTGTTGCAGTCAAATCTGGTCACTAGAGGGCAGTGATTACCAACACAAGATATTAAAACATGACTTTCCAGGAAAGGTGTTGTGAGACCGAATTTGCAAGAACCAATCACTTTTATAAGAAACTAATACGAAAATAAAATCCATTTGACTCCCAAACATTTACTTTTGGATACCTTGGAGTGATGTTTATTTTACTGTAAGAAAAGACAGTGTTGTACTAGGAAAAAACAACAAAGCTGGACCTCAACCATCAGTAAAAAATATAACAACCCAATGTTTCTTTCAAGAAGTCAAAGTGCTCAGAGTGAAACACAAGTTTAACACACTTCCCCCTCGTCTGTCCAATCTCTAAAAAAAAGATTTTCTCTCTTTTTTTTGGCTGTCTGATCAGTTTTTCAGGGGCACCATCACCTCAACGTAGTTACAGGGGAATAATCCTGTCTGGCCGTGCACGGTTCCCTCGTACCAGTTCTCATCTATATGATTGGTCAGCGTGATGACATCGCCCTCGGAGAATTTCAGCTCTCCGTCGTTCTCTGGCTCAAAGTCGTACAAAGCTTTGCAACATGCTTGATCCGTTGCTATGGAGACTAAATGATGAAGGAAATAGAGAGTTAGAGGGTAAAGGTGTAGACAGGGAGAGATTTTCATTAGAAAAGGGGGAGGTGAAGAGAAAGAGAGAGAGAGAAAGAGAAACTATTAGAGAAAAGAATATCATCAGTGTAAATGGGCACATCAAATTAACTGACACCATTTGTGGCAAAATGTTGATTACAACAGATAAGTATTTTGACTCATCTCTCATTCATTTAAAAAAACAAAACAGTTTTGCAGTTAAAGTATTGCATTTACAATGGTAAAAGGGGCCAGTTCTTAAACATTAAAATACACACTGTTTCAAAAGTATAGCCACAAGACTTAAACCTTAATGTGTAAACATGATTTTAATTAGATAAAATGAGGGATTTATCGGCATTACAGTGTTAACATTTGTCTTAAGATGGTTATTTATTTCTTCAATTTTAGGGTGCCAATAGGAAATATACATTTTAGACTCCCAACCATTCCTTTTACTAACTGAATAGAAAACGGGGGGCCCTGCAACAGATGGCATTGCCCCCACAGAGGCAATGAACATCGGTCAGTCTGAGATTACATGAAGAGACAATAATTGAGACAGCCTAAATAAATAAAAGAACTGTGGCAAATTCTCCAAGAAGCTTGGAACATCCTATCTGCCAGCAACCAAGAAAAACTGTATCCAGGTGTACTTCGGAAGATTGGTGCTGTTTTAAAAGCAAAGGTGGTCACAACGAATATTGATTTCGATTTTTTATGTTTACTGGAGTTTGTATGATGTTAACTGATAAATGAAAACTATTTATGGCATTATTTTTGAAGACATCCTCATTATGCAACATTTTTCACAAGTGCCAAAAACTTTTGCACAGTATGGTGTATTAGTATGTATATATATTTATTAGGGGTGTAACTGTTCGAATTTCTCATGGTTCAGTTTGTATCACGGTTTTAGGGTCATGGTTTTGGTACAATTCGGTATTTGCTTTGTTCATAAAAAAAACATTACTGCCAAATCCAAAGAATACTCTATTTAGTAAACACTTCAACAGGTTTACCCTTAATAAAAATCATATATATATAGCATATGTGGTTTCATTGACATTCTTTAAGAACCCTTGTAGCAAAATTTGAGACGTATGAATACGGTTTATAATTATTGTTTGGTTTGGTATCAAATGTTGGTTTGTAGTTATTATTTTACTTATATTTACCACAAATTAAAGAAAAATGTTTGTTTCATAATTTTTCTTAAAATAACTTAACAGGTAACAGGATTAAATGGTTGAGCTTGACACATGCAGTCAACACAAACAATTAAGGTATCTGATGTGTTAAACACTAGCAACATTTAGGTAATTGTACATTAGATAGTAGTTTTTATTATAGATAATAGTATGTATGTTCACTGTTCAACTATGGTATTAGTAGTAAAACCACAGTAACCACAAAATGTACTATGGTTTTGTTACAGTAAATTGTAATTATTTCATGTAATATTAGTATGGGTTTACCATGAATACCATGGCCAAAATATGGTCACTGTGGCAAATTTGGGGTTATGGTTTTATAATTTATAATATGGTTACTATCTTAAAACAATGGTTAATTTTGGAGGGGATGAATAAAGGTATTGTTAGGAAACCCAACATAATTGAAAAGGATCATAAAATGTATTGTGAGGGAACACAAACATTTTGAGAGAGAATGGAACACTTAGAAAATAAAACCCCTCTAAGGCACTCCATAGTTTCACGTTTAGTCTGGCCAGGCAAACTGCTTGTCGCTAAAAACATGTCACAGCTTGCCCTAACCAGACGTGACACAATAAGATTCCAGTGACAAGCATCAGTCCAGAAGGCATGACACAACACCATGATATTAATTCACTAAAATTAGAATAACTGATAATATAATGTAGAAAACAGAGCAATGGAACAGTCCGTTTATTGAACGCAACTCCTTTTCTCATATAAGCTCCATCACGCTTTCTACGGCAAGCCCAGAGGGGCTAAATACACAATCACACACATAAACAGGGCAAAGTTACATAATGAATCGCATCCTTATTCAGTCTGTAAAATTGTTTATGTTCAAGTGGTACTCCTGTTGTTATTTCACCAACCTCTGTATGTCTCCCCACTGCCATTCTGAACCGGTGTATGTGTGTGTGTGTGTGTGAGAGAGAGCTCCGGCTGAAAAGAACAAGACCTCAAAGCACAACATTCGGTAGGTGTGTGACACCTTCGGCCAAAATAAAGTTGTTGTGAACCGGCTAGTGAGATGCCAGCTTTAATATACTGCAATAAGAATCATTTTAGGCCCATTTGGTGACTGCGCTGCCTGGCGTGACATTGCAGAAATAGAACCATTTCAAAAATAGTAAGCCCTGTTGCTGTCGCTCGTCGTGTGTTGTGACTGGTTAGGACAAAAACTCTGATTAACATGGAAAAGATACCTTTTATCGCGTGTCGTCGCATCTGGTTAGGACACGGTCATGCCTTGTTAGAACATGGCACTGGAATCATAGCGAACCGTCAGCCACGTGAGATGCCGTTATCAAACCTGCTGCCTATGTGGATGGTTTCAATTCAGTCACTTATGAGTATCCATTTCACTTAGGATGCAGCTTACTACATTTTAGAATAGAGCTTGACTGGGCGCAACATACGTGCGCAAACTGTTCATACAGGTTTTATTACATAACCTACTTTTGCACACGTGTCAGCCTTCTCATTACATTGATTCAGCTTATGAAGGTAAGCTAAACGTGTTACACTCACAGAACATCTGATATAGGCGAGTTAACTACACTAATTGGGGCCCTGTGAGAGCAGAGGAAAGCCGAACAGTTCATTAGGAGTTTATTATGTGTGTGTGTGTTTTTCCCCTGGGTACAATTAGCAGGTGGCTAATTCACGCCACTCATGTTAAATAGCATTTTTAGAAATCTGACACAGGATAAAAGCCCCTCCACCATGCTGAGTGTGTGTTTGTGGGACTCACAATTATGACTTTGCCATGCAGATGTCCTATTGAAGGAGGGGGCAGCTGACATACAAGAAAGAAAAACATACACATGATTGTGACTGCACAGATTCTCTTCCGCAGTTATCTGCATTGCTAGACACGCACATAAATATACATGAGCATGTTTGCATGCAAAATGTCAAGCAAAATAAAAAAGGAAAAATACAAACAATTGATTTAAAGTTGTTTTGCTAAATATTCAGATAAATTAGTAGTGAAAATAGTGAAGAAAATAGAAAAAAAGAAAGTGAATTGCTGTTTGACCCATTAACTGATTTCCATGATCAAATAAAGCCTTGTTCTTGAATAAAGTTTTCAGTAGAAAAATCACTAAAGTGTTTGGCAAATCATCATTAGACATTTTAACAGTAAAAGCTTTAAAATTGCGATATTAAAGATTGAGTTTTGCTTTTTGTTTTGTTACATACACAATCAAAGGCTTTTGAGTTTTTTCTACGCACTAAATAATGGTGTAAATTTCACTGGAAATTGCCTTTAAATTACGGCAGAAGAATAGATTACCAGATGTTCGAAGAGAAAAACAAAGTGTGCATTCGGCTCCAAAACATTGTCCAATGTCAGCAATGTAGTTTCCTGCATTTTCTAGCTAGATAAATCAAGATAATAGCTTTTTGATTACCGCTTCACTTTGGCCTAAGTAAATGAAATAGATTAATTGCGTCAATTCTTTGTTGACAGGCATCTTCTGTCAGATGTTTTTTCACTTCCAGCATCAATACAAAACTTTCCAGGCAGTGTTACAACACAGAGGGCAAATAGCTTAAAGAAGTAATGGGAAACGATGGTCAGATGCAAATTTAAACAGGTGAGCTCACCTGCAGATGGGTAGGTAGATGGGGAAGCTGAAGAGTTCCAGCCTCCATTAGAGTCTTCAGGTTCTGAGTAATCAAAACTGGGTCTGGACACGGGCATTCGTTTTTGCCGGGGCTGAGACTGGGCCTGGTTTACTCTGAGGAGTACACACACATATGCACACACGCACGCACGCACAAACACAACACACAGGGTAAAAATGAGACTCAACCATTTATCGGTAGATTAAAATAGGCGATGAAGGAGATAGAGTATCCGATGGAAAGATGGAAGACTTCATCTCTAACCTTTGTCTCATTTTCTCAGCCAACTCCTCCAGGACCTCCACAGATTGTCTGTGAAACTGCAGTTGAGATTCTACAAGAGCTGCAAGTTGACTTACCTGCTCCACCTACACACACACACACAAACAGTATAAAAAGATATTAATCCTTTATTATAAAGAATTATATCACATATGTCAAAATATATCATATCTGGTGTGAAATGTGTTGTGTAGAGATTTAATGTCAGAGCTTAAAAAACAAAAGGTTGTGGGTTTAAACTCTACATTCATTACTTTAAGAGCTATTTTATTCCACCATGATCTTCTCTTTCTGGGCTTCCCCCATTTGACTTTTACTTCTCCATTTTCTTTACATTATCAGAGAAAGGTTCTCACTCTTTCTTTGTTTCAGTCTTCTGATTTATTTATTTTCTAGCAAGAACAGTATTGTATTTGAGTGCTGCAAAAGACCTCAGACATCTCAGCTCAGGAGGTGCTTTGAGTTCAGTTCACTTTATTTCCACAGAGCAGTTCATTGTGACCATATCTCTGCAGCCTATATGTCTGTGATTAAACATAAAATACCATGATTTATATTTCAGTGATTATTATCGGAATTATAAGAATTATTTTTACATTTATAATTGGTTTATGGCTTCATTTGTGCAAGTAATTTTCTGCATGCATGTTTAGACGGATGTTTGCCAGATGGTAAATGGAAAGGTGGTTACTTATATATATATATATATATATACATATGTGTGACAGGGCGGAGGGCGGGGCTGTGCAATGATGCTGCACACCCGGCCCCTAATCAGGCTGATCAAGCCTGAGAGGGATAAATGCCGACTGGAGGCGGCAGTTCGAGAGAGAACCTCAGGCAGCTGCCCTGTATGTGTTTGTGTTTTTGTTTAAGTTTATTATTAAACTATTATTTATATTGTCAAGCCGGTTCTCGCCTCCTCCTTTCCATTGAACTTTGTTACAATATAATTTTTTGATCACCTAGTTATTTTAATAGCTTTTTCATTTTTTAAATAAATAATTACATTTTCAATGCAAAATCACTAAAGCAATTTACTCGCATATTTATGAAAGTTTCATGAATGAGGACCAGTGAGTATTTTAAAGTTTACGCATTGGACCCATTCACTTCCACTGTAAATGCCTTAGTGTAATCCAGATTTTTGCTTTTTAAAGAAAAATGGACCAGTCAAATGTTTTTGTTGTGGCAATCAACATTATGCCACAAATACTGTTGATTGCACTTAACTTATATCGAATCCAGAATATTCCTTTAATAAGTTTACGTAACATATATTACGTGATTATCAGAGTAGCTAAAAATAAGTCAAATGATTTGTTTAATCCTTAAGTGTCAGAAACAACCACAGTACATGCTCCACAGAATTTTCAGCATCTAAAAATGGTCATTCAGAAAGTCTAGCTCAAAGTCTTATACACTGAAATGATCTTACGTCAGTATCCAGAAGATTCTGCATGCTGGTTTCTGCTGCATCTTTGGACTCTTGGAACTTCTCCACCGCCTGCCTGAGCTCCTCGTCAGGAATCTTCCCCTGACGTTTCTTTTTGTAGTCGTAATCCAGTCGACGGCCCTCCAGTTTTTTTAGGAGATGCTGAAGAACCACCACAGCATTTTCATTACAGCATTATAAAACTATAAAAGAGCCAAGTTTACTCCTAAAACATTTAAACATAACTACACTGGAACGGTACCATGCCAGAAGTTAGCCAATCATATATCATATCATGCATATAGAGGTGAATTACAGAGAGACTATACATTGAATAAGACAATTTATCTCACAATACTGTATATCACATATACAACATCAATCCATATTGATAATAAAACTTTAAAAATCAATTCCAGTTTTTTACCTGTATGTCTTTTAAGTCCTTGTCGACTATAGTTTGGAAAGGATCGATAAAGTTCTGTTTGACATCAATGTCCAGAGAGTCTTTCACTTCTGCCAGTCTTTTCATGGCCTCTCCCATCTCCACTAAAGCACCACCTACAGACGAGGAAGAGAACATACATGAAAATCTCATTATACCTCTATCCAATGACAAGCCTAAAAAGAGAGAATGAATAATATAATGATCACTCTGCAGAGAAAATTGTCTTAGACAACAAAGTTGCTGCTCCTTCACCTTTATATCCACATATACAAATACCTAATTTACCTACAGTATGTATTAGTATAAACAAATATAATTATACAGTGTTTCAAATTTAGCATAATTAACAACACTAGTAAAAGGTCACTAATAAGGAGATGCGAATAACTTGCTAAGGTTTATGTTTCATTTGCCAAATCATACTGCCAGGACATTTTTATGCATGTGACATGGAGGCTCTGGTTTTTAATGTAATTCATTGTAGAATAATATATAAACAGGAATGATTAAATACACAAGTTGTCAAATAAATTGTTTGCATGTTACGATTAACAAATTTATTTATTGCACATATCTTGTATGTTGTATAATTTTTCATAACAAACTTTGGGTAACACTTTACAGTAAGTTTCCATTTGTTAACATCATTAGTTAACACAAACTAACAATGAATAATACTTTTACAACATCTACAAATCTTGGTTAGTTCACTAATATGAACTAACTATCAACAATTTTATTTTTATTAACCACACACACACACACACACACTGTTTCCATGTTTTATGGGGACTTTCCATAGATATAATGGTTTTTATACTGTACAAACTTTATATTCTATCCCCTAAACCTAACCCTACCCCTAAACCTAACCCTCACAGAAAACTTTCTGCATTTTAACATTTTCAAAAAACATAATTTAGTATGATTTATAAGCTGTTTTCCTCATGGGGACCGACAAAATGTCCCCACAAGGTCAAAAATTTCGGGTTTTACTATCCTTATGGGGACATTTGGTCCCCACAAAGTGATAAATACACGCTCACACACACACACACACACACACACACACACACACACACACACACACACACACACACACACACACACACACACACACACACACACACACACACACACACACACACACACACACACACACACACACACACACACACACACACACACACACACGCTTATTCATACCAAAGTTGGTGTCTTCTCCCATGTCTTGGCCATATTTGAGCATACACTCGCCCAGAAGTCCCTCCGCCTGTGGGTAACCTGGGCTTTTCACCTGCCCGCGCACCTTAGACATGGTGTTCACCATCGTCAGTCTCGCTCGCGATGCTACAGCACAAGACGGACAGAGATAGACAGACAGGCAGGTAGACAGATGCGACAGACAGACAGACAGAAATGTAGACAAACAAGTATTTGGGAAGGACAGACATATGGGAAAGACAGACAGACAGGTAAACAGGTATATGGAACAGACGGACAGGTAGATAGCGAGACATGAAGACAACACAAACATACAGAGAGACAGGGAGACAGAAAGGCAGATGAATATAGAGAATTAAAGCATAGTAGGATTGTTAAAAAAATATATCATAGATTTTTTTATATATATTAGAGGGGAAATAATTAGTGAGACCATTAAAAGGGAGGCTGCATCATTTATCTTCAGTCAAGAAATTAAGATTTTTACTTGAGTATATTTTAATCTGAATCAGTAAGTTTACATAAGTGCTTGTTTTATACATTGGCAGCTTGTCTTATTGATTTAATATCAAGATGGCTGTGGGACAACTTAAAGCTGTTGACGTTATTTTAAATGCACATTCAGATTTTAGCTCATATTGATTGTACAAAGCAAAAGAGCGAAACAGTCTGTTACCAGAAGTAAAAATCACATTCACTTTCTCCATAGACAAATAGATTTATAACAATAACTTATAAACCTTTAAAGACAGACATACAGTAAGCTCTGAGGTTGTTAATCGATGATGTAGGCTTCTGTTGAAGCCACCAGACTGCATTCTTATCATAACTATACTTCCCATGATCCAACAATCAGAGAACTGCGACAAATGCAGTCAAAAACAGTTCTGCAGCGACCACCCACTTCCATGATGCACTCTGAATGACGCAATCGAGTCACTCTGAAACTACTTATATTTGCATATATATGAATATTTTGCAATAAATGTAAAATATATAGTTTCTTTACTTCTAATCAATAACTTAAAATTAATAGTTTATATTTTTCTGTTGGTTTTTTTTGGGATTGTATTTCATTCCCTTATTTTTTTATTTTCTCCACTTTTCTCCCCAATTTGGATTGCTAAGTCCTCGTGGTGGCGTAGTGACTCGCCTCAATCTGGGTGGCGGAGGACGTATCTCAGTTGCCTCTGAGTCTGAGGCTGTCAATCCGCACATCTTATCGCGTGGCTTGTTGAGCACATTACCGCGGATACGTAGCACATGTGGAGGTTTCACGCTAATCTCCGTGACATCTACGCACAACTCACCATGTGCTCCACCAACAGCGAACCACATTATAGCGATCACGAGGAGGTTACCCCATGTGACTCTATCCTCCCTAGCAACCGGGCCAATTTGGTTGCTTAGGAGACCTGGCTGGACTCACTCAGCATGCCATGGATTCGAACTCGTGACTCCAGGAATGGTAGTCAGTGTCTTTACTCGCTGAGCTACCCAGGCCCCCAGTTCATTCCCTTTTTGTCTGATTTTCAAATATTTTTTATGCTTTAAATCAAAGTTTGTAATGCTGGTATTTACCACAGAGCTGGTTGGTTTGGTTTATGGCTAAGAACACTTTTATGAAGAATTTCATGAAATACCCATGGAAAAAAAAGGGAAAAAATACTATTGGAACCAAGACAGCTGAAAAAGTGGTCGGGATCGGTTGCGCTCTATTGCTCTTGACATTCTCACACCACTGGTGCCCCAAAGAGGACACATTCATGCAAGCATGGATTTTACTATAGAGTTGCATGATTTACTATGTTGTACCTGGGTTAGGCTGCAGATATTCAGTGGTTTTGCAGAGCACGTCTGCTATGGCTTTACTGGTGATGTCAGCCTTCTGTAGAGCACAAAGTTCAGTGAATGGGTGTGTGGGTTTACATCACACAGTCAACAGTTAGGGCTCATTAAATGTTGATCTATAGCCTTGACAAACAATGACCTGGGACAGGCCTGAAATCTGCACTGGTCCACCTACTAAAATAAGCCCCATTGTAGGTATCATAAAAGTAGTCCATACTTCTTATGTGTTCGATTCCAAACCTTCAGAATTCATTTCATAGCATTGTGTGAAGAACATATCAAAATCAAAGTTATTATTTATTGTTAATCTTACCTTCCAGTGAGCTGTTAACCAATGTGACTGATCATTGAGTCAGTGAGATTAACTCAAGATCAGTCCGATCAAGTTTTGTGAACTGGATCAACAAATTCAATGAAAAGTTTAGACTAAAAACAAAAGTCTGCTAATTTTCTGATGATGACAATGAATGGTCAGTAAATGAAAAGAAAAGGTCAGGATATTCAGAAAATGACAAGATGTTAGCCTGTTTTTCACCCAAAGCTACTGTATGACTTCCAAAGACTTGAAATAAAGTGCGAGTCGTGTGGAAAAATTTATGAAAAACAGTCATTCAGGTTTGTAAAGACATGAGGGGGCATTTCCAAATTGTTTTGGAGACCTACACCTGGTCAGTGACATCACAAAGTGAATGTTAAAAATGTGTTACCCTTTCTAGGTCTTTGAAGTCCTCATTTAGTTTGGTTCCCTCGGCTCCTCCAACCTTCTCACTCATCAACTGAAACACAGAGGTATTCGGTTAATCAATGGATGATACAATAAACTACAAAAATCGCATCTTCATCCATTCTTGACTGAAAAAGTATTAAAACAATGAGGCCTGTCTTTGAATGATAAAATGATCCTGTCATATCACAAAGAGCCCATCCTTAGGTCTTTGAATTTAAGTCTATGGGTTTTCTTTCCACCCATTATATTGTCTGCCAGAAAAAAAAAAAACATAAGTTTGATCACTTAGTGGGGGGCCTGGGTGACTACTACACCTGGAGTCGCAAGTTCGAATCCAGGCCGTGCTGAGTGAATCCAGTCAGGCTTCCTAAGCAACCAATTGGCCCGGCTGCTAGGGTGGGTAGAGTCACGTTGGGGTAACCTCCTCGTGGTCACTATAATGTGGTTCTAGCTCTAGGTGGGGCACGTGGCGAGTTGTGCGTGTATGCCGCGGAGAACAGCGTGAGCCACACACGCTAGGTCTCCTTGGTAATGCGCTCAAGCCACATGATAAGATGCCCGGATTGACTGTCTCAGATGCTACGGCCACTGAGATTCGTCCTCCACCACTCAGATTGAGGTGAGTCACTATGCCACCACAAGGACCTAGAGTCCATTGGGAATCCGGCATTCCAAACTTGGGGAGAAAATCTCCACTTTTTAATCACTTTGAACAGTACTTCTTGTCAACAAGGCACACAATTTTAGGTATCATTCATGTCTATAGCACAAAATGTACAGGACAAATTACAAGCTAAGGTTTAATACTTAAAAAAACAAACACTTTTAAACACCCTAAAACACCCTAAATGCCAAAGTATACTTTGGTTTTCCAAAGTAATTTCGAAAGTAAAATTACGGACTGTCCACGTGCAGCCTTGTTTTTCTTGACACATGAACATCGTCTTTGCACATCGCCGGCACATGCACCTGCCATTTACAGTGCTAAAAAGAGTATCAGCAAGCATAGTGTGCATGCATCAAACACAACCATATGGGTTCAAGGCCAAGAGTATACTTAGAAAGGCTAGAGTGCTTGACCACACGTGAGAGGAAACAACACATCGAAAAATAGAGCATACCGTAGCCTTAAATTCTCTAGCATGCTTTATTTTTTCAAGTACCACAATGGCACTTTATTTTAGCATACACCACTAATAACACTTGCGTGTAGAGAGGGGAAAAAACTAAAGGAAGGGATATAAAATGTTAAGCTCTGTATTGACCACTATGGAGTTCATCAATGATACATCATGTATGAACAACACAAAAACTCACAAAGCTTCTGTATAATTTTCACACACAAACACTCTTTCTTTATGAGCTGAACTCTCAAAACACGTAAACACAGGCAATATGGTGCATTGTTTTAGAGTAAACAGGAAATGCTTCTTGCACTGCTATAGTCCCTAATAGATCATGCGGTATTTAAAAATAAACACAAGCAGAAAAACATCACAGCCTGCCTGGGTGGCATAAATCAAGATTATAATGACTGAAAACACCTTGGTCATTACACATTATCTCTAAATTTTTTAACATGCATTCTTATTATAAAATGGCTTTGAAGGAGTCTGTAGGCATCTTTACACAGCCGAGTTAATCCTGCTCTGTGCCTGCTTAAAATTCTGTGTAAAGCCACAATGCAGCATTCAAAGCCAGTCTAAATTAAACCTGCTCTAACCCACCTCAGAGCAGCCTTCAACTTTGTTTTTGTCATGATAGAGTTTATAATTCATAATTTAATATTTAAGCTATAATTTCTTATTTTCATTCATTTCATATTCCTGTATTCAACATTTTATATTTAAAACATTAATCTCATGTTATGTATGCATTTGTACTTTCTGTGTAAATGCATTTATGTCTGCTCTGAGCAGCATTAAACAGTCTGTGTAAATGCATTTAAATGTCAGTTTAAATGCAGCTTCTTTGCTATATTGGCAGTGTAAAGATGGCTTAAGATTAGAAACTATAAACTGGTCATACATGAGTTGCTAGAACTCACATTTAAGTTGTATTTATGAAGGAAGACTTTTTGATATTTGAGAAAACAACTTTAACTAAAATGTTAATTAAACACTAAAAAATGTTAAAGTAAAACATTGAAACTTTTCCACCCATTTAGGAAGTATTTTACCTAAAACCTACTGTACAGATTTGTACGACACTCAGACTGGCCAAATATTGACCACATTTTGCAGAGGTCTGTTTTCACAGCACACACCCAGTCTTCAGAGAACAAGAACACATGTCTGTGTGCATTTGAATGATTGTTATCTTTCAGTGACTCTATTGTACTGTTCTGGACCGCTACCAGAAAATGTGATACAGATGTAGGTGTGGACACAGATACTGATCAAATAGATCTCTTTATAGTATATGAGACATGAAATACAATTACCGAATACAGCCCTGAGTGTGTTATACATATTACTATTACTCCGCTATATACTAGTCAATGACACTAATACGGTTCTTCGGATCTATTAAGTTATTCAAAAATACATAAAAAATACTATTCACAAAAAAAATAACTGAACTATAATGTACATGTACTTTTTTTAATTGTTAAAGTCAAAAAGTGATGTCCCAATTTTTTATTATTTTCAGGTCAAATAAAGTGACCCTATATATTAATTGATATTCATGACTAAAAACTGAAAAATGTTACTTTGAATAAATATATTTTTGAACTCTTGTGTATACAAGGTGCAAAAAAAATGTAAATACCCTTTACTTATTGATTACACAACTTGACATTTCCTTAAGTCATTACAGCTGTGTTGGTTCATACGTTTCTAAAACAAAATGTATTTTTCATATATATATATATATATATATATATATATATATATATATATATATGAGTCATAGGAGGTAAGCTCTTCGTGGTTGTGATTAGTGGTTCTCGCTCTCAATGTGGTGCGCGGATAAAAACACCACAATGGGAAATCCACAGCCCTAAATGCCTGCATGGAAACACGGTTAATTTACTAGCACATAAACGACTGACTAATTTCAAAATACAAGAGATAGAGATGCAATAAACACTTCCCAGAATGTCTCGCCCACCTGTAAGTGTAAATAATGCCTAGAGCAGGGGTTCTCAATGGGGGCAGTACTGCCCACCCCCCTTCCCAGGGGGCGTTCAAAGGATGCCAGGGAGCGCTGAGAACAAATTTGAAGAGAGAGCATTAGGTCTCAAATGGGTGGTGTTTATCAGCTATATCAAATTGATAATCAAGTTCATCTTTGCATAAAAACATTTATCTAGACTCAAAATATTAGCCTACCAGTTCGCCATTAAACGGATTGTTATGCATTTGTACCGTGGTTCATCTGTTTCGCGATGAATCAGAAACTTTTGCAGCATCAAACAGACAGCCGGAGTCACAACCTCTGCTAATGCACCTATATGGCTCTGTAGTTGGATATGGCTCAATTGACAGAACAGGTGTGTTTTTACTCGCAGACCGGTTTGAACTCTTAAACCGCACAGCACTGCGAGAACCAGAGAAGCATGCTGCGAGACGGGAAAACCATTTTATTTCGGCAAAGAATTCTACATCAATACCCTTGAATTTACTATAGTAACTAACTGTACTATAAAGCAGAAATAGATTAATAATAAATATGATCATATCACTACTTCAGCTCTATTAAATTTGTAATAGGCAACATAGGGGAATGATGGAATATCATAGATTTTTGTTACAACTTATAATGTTAATATTTTTAATTTATTGATTTTATGGGTTTAGGCCTACCGTTTATAATTACTAAAAATGCTATACTTTGTTTTATAGAAATCAAGTTACATCTAGCCATGGTAATAAAAATCCATATTCAATGTGCTTACTATGGTCTTGTTACAGATAACACACACACACAAAAATTAAAATATGGTACATTTTCATAAGGGCAAATGCAAAATAATTTAAGATGAAAAAGAAATGCATAAATCCTAAAAAATAAAAAGTCTGAAATATTTTTTGAGGGTAAGTAAATATAACTGGTTTTGTTTGCCTTCAGAAATTCAAAGATATTTGAATCAAAAGAGCCTGATGAAAGGAGTCCCAGCTCAGTCACACTGTCAGAATTACTAAGCCACTTAAATGAGGTTTACTTTTTATAGATGTTGTAGATAACCTAACTGTTGTTAATACCAGAAAATGTACATCTGCATCCAACTCTAAAACAATGCCATACTGTAGAATGAACATTTCATTAGGACAAAATATGCAATATTATATGTCACTTATTTTTTTAAATATAATAATAATATAACTTTAATTATTATTTTTATTATCTTGCATTTCATTTTATAGATCCCAGATACAGCCCTCCATCAGCTTGAATTCAAGAAACACAAGGTTAGGTCTCACATTAATAGTGTGAAAGCCTTTGAAATTATTAACAAAACTGTACAATTATTAAACTGTAAGTTCAAAAATATTGAGTTTGTTTTTTTCTCAGCTTTCAGATTATTTAACATAATTTGATATGGGGGTGGAAGGGGGCAGCATGAGGTCAGGTAATGAACTAGGGGGGGCGTTCAGGAACAGGAATAGCCTCACATATGTTTTCTCATAACTGCTGAGAGAATATATGGTGAGGCTCTTCCACAGGTGTCTCCTGTCCATTTCTTAAAATAATTAGACTGGAGTCAAAGAATAGGATAATGGATTATGGTGACACTTTTGAAGTGTATTAGCCCCACCTTATTAGAGGACATGCATTTAAGGGAACCAAAACCCAGAGATGCTTTAGTTGTTCTGCAGGCAACTCGGCTTTATGGTCTGATAAGTTTATTCTTCTGAAATCAAAATCCCTAAGACTTCAAGTGATTTTTCACAAATTGGGCAGAAACTACAACACTAACAAGTGGCACTGTCACCAAATTGATATGGTGTGGTCAAGGTGCGGTCATGATGACACATAAACGTTCCTGTCAATATGCCAAAGAGTTCAGAGCCTGAAAACCATGCTGGCACCATGGCATCAAATTCATTGTTGTGTTAAACGAAAATGGTCAATCAACATGAAATCCATAACATTTTGTCAGCATGGTCTGAAGGTGGTCTGGTTCGATTTTGGTTCAAATCTGACAAACGCTCTAGGAGGAGTTAAAAAAAGTTGTTTTTTAAAGGATTTAAAAATGGCAGGAAGTTCGATCGATCATGGCATAATTGGTATCCACGTTCTCGGCATCACCCACAGAATCTACCACGATCTAATAATAATAGCACAAACTAATAAAATGTTATTAGCATTTTAGGAAAATGTGGTATAACTTTTGACCAGTAGGTGATGCTGTCCCAAAACCTTTTTGTGCACCTTCAGAGTTTTGAAACAATATGTCTATGCGTTTGAAAAATAAAGCATTTTACAACAAAATTCAAAATGGGCGATGCCCAAAATGGCCTACATAGGGAAATTTGGTATCAATCGTCTCAGTATCCTGCACAGAATCTAAAAAGACCAGTTTTGTGATTTTGGGAGAAACCGTTCTGGTGGCACTGTGCCAAAATGGTGCAGGTACCCTCAAGTCATGGATGTCATAACACACAACGAGATTGGTGTGAATATGCTAAAGTGTTGCAGAGATATAGCCTCACGTCCAATTTGGCATGCTCTACGTTGAATTTGTTTGAGCGTTAATCGAGAACCATTTGACTAATCAACTTGAAATAACTTTTTGTCAGCCTGGTTTAAAATTGATCGGATTCAATTTTCATGCAAATTGGACAAACAGTCTAGAACGAGTTTGAAAAAGTAGGATTTTATTAATCAAAATGATGGGAAACTTTTCAGATGGAAAATGACAACATGGGTTGCAATCGATTCATCTCGAGGGAATCAGATGAAATAATAATTTTTATTCTAGCACATACGGTTCAAAAGTTATTAGCACAAACATGTGTGAAACATTGGGCAGTTTCTGGCAATAGATGGTTTGAGTTAGATACTTCAAATTTGCTCCAGTTAATGTTCAGACTGTCCTCTATCAGTGTGCCAAATTTCACAACTTTTCCACATATGGTTATGTGGGCTGCCATAGACTCAATAATGGATGAAGAAGAAGAAGAAAAAGAACACTAATGATTACAATAGGTGCCTATGCACTTTGTGCTTGGCCCCATATAATATAATTCAGAATGGGGTCTGTGCAATTTATCGTGGGCCCTATATTCACAAGTGACCTTGTTTGAAACTAAACAAAACAAGTAATTTGGTCAGGGGTGTACTAATATTCGCATTCAACTTTATGAAAATATTTTGAGTGACAACCGTGTACGCTCAAGGGGAAAACAGGAGAATTTGTCTCTTGAATTAGAGAATGTGTCTCCTAATTGATCTCTAAAGACAAACTATGACTCTGATATGAAGCTAAGCCTAGCCCCTGCTTGGTTCTATACAGGACAAATCAAAGCCCCTTTCACACACACAGCCTTTTCCAGAAAATTACCTGCAAATTTCCAGGCTGGAGGTCATGTGTGAACACAATCTTTTTGAAAATACTGTTAAATTTTGCTCAGGCAATTTCCTCTAATGAGAAGTTGTATCATTACTTAGAAATTTCCATATTGTTGGTATATGTGAACAGCACATGTGGTATATTTAACAGTAAAGGCAACCTAATGATTTTCCTGTAATTTACAGGATGGATGCATGTGTGAACGGGGCTAATAAATTCAAAAGATGACATAATACTAAATGGTAATTAGCTCTTAATAAAGACTGGTATGACCCAATTCTGAAAAAAAATAAATATTTTTTTCCACATAACTTTGTATTTAGTAAGTTCTACAAACACTGCACCCACAGGCTTCTGTTTTTCTTGTAATGAGGCTCACTGACTGTCTGATGCTTTTGCTTGATTCTTCTGAAACATATAAGCGCACGCCAGACTTGTTTTGCTTGAGCAAAGAGGGTAAAGGAATGTTGGACTGGATGAGACCAAAACATACTTCAATAATGTATTGTGTGTCTGAAATTGCTTGTGCATGTGATAAACAGGGCTATACTTTTGATGAAAGTATAGTCAAATAATTTTCATAGGTTAAAGCCTAATCCAGCTAAAAGAAACTCTCATTTTAGATCTTCATTCACAATCACTTTCATTATCGCCAGGATTAAACCACTACAGTAATATAGCAGCAATATTCACAACACTGGCATTTCTTAAAAAAAAAAAAAATGCTTTTTTTATGAGCTTAAATATTCAAATACCAAATTATTGATGAATGCCCATCCCTAGTTTATTGTTGAGTCTTCTAACAAGGGATGCACTTAGTAAAGTTTTAGATACTTAATTAGAGATACTTAGAAGAATTGTAAACATCCAAAGAAGCTGTGGATGACTGCGGAGGTGCGTGCGCTGCTGAGGACCCGAGACTCCGCCTTCAGAGCAGGTGACAAGGCGGCCCTAAGAACAGCGAGGGCCAAACTGTCCCGGGCCATCAGAGAAGCAAAGCACGCACACGCCCACTGAATCCACAGTCACTTCCAGGACAGCGGCGACACACGGCGCATGTGGCAGGGCATCCAGGCCATTACCAACTACAGGACAACATCAGTTACATATGACAAAGATGCCCCCCTTCTAGATAACTACGTGGCGGTGAGGAAGACCATCCCTCCTCCCAATGACCAGGTGCTCTGTCTTACCACAGCTGATGTGAGGAAAACTCTACGTCAGCATACAGAGAGGAGGTGCAGCAGTTACCGGACTGGTGTAGAGCCAACAACCTGTCTCTGAATGTGGAGAAAACCAAAGAGATGGTGGTTGTCTTCAGGAGAGCACAGAGTGACCACTCTCCGCTGAACATCGACAGCTCTTCTGTGGAGATCGTCAAGAGCACCAAATTCATTGGTGTTCACCTGGCGGAGAACCTAACATGGTCCCTCAACACCAGCTCTATTACCAAGAAAGCCCAGCAGCGTCTCTACTTTCTTCGAAGGCTGAGGAAAGCACATCTCCCACCCCCCATCCTCACTACATTCTATAAAGGGACTATTGAGAGCATCCTGAGCAGCTGTATCACTGCTTGCTTTGGGACTTGCACCGTTTTGGACCATTGGGGTCTCTCTTCCCTCCATCAAAGACATTTACACCAAACACTGCATCCGCAAAGCAATCAGCATAGTGGATGACCCCACACACCCCTCACACAAACTCTTTACCCTCCTGCCGTCTGGCAAGAGGTACCGAAGCATTCGGGCCCTCACAGCCAGACTGTGTAACAGCTTCTTCCCCAAAGCCATCAGACTCCTCAATACTCAGAGACTGAACTGACACACACACACACACACACACACACACACACACACACACACACACACACACAAAAACACACACACACACCTGTACACCATCCAACTTTTGCACATTTCCAGAGTTGCACTTAATTCATTGTCACTTTATACCTGGCTGCTACCTCAATAATTTCATAGTATGTTATGTTTACGTTTGGCATTTTTAGAAAGTGTCAGCTTTTTGCACTACTGTGTACTGGTCGGCGCGGCACTGTCTCTCACTGCCTATTGTCCTGTTCCTTTTAGCAATTACTGTACTGTCCTATACGCTTTGCACACGTTGCATGTGCACTTTATATAGGAATGTTATTTAGTCTGTGTAGTCTCATGTGGTTCTGTGTTTGTCCTATGTTGTTTTTATGTAGCACCATGGTCCTGGAGGAACATTGTCTCGTTTCACTGTGTACTGTACTATCTGTATGATTATGGTTGAACGACAATAAAAACCACTTGACTTTACATCTAGGCATTATTCAGCACAGATCATGATTATTCACCCTAGTATTTAGAAAAGTGTTCGATAAACATGGGTTTTCCAATGACTGATTTGGTTACATCCTTGATAATACTTTGTTTGTAATTGCAAAAACTAGTGTTAAAATGCAGTTAATGGTGCAAGATCAACTAAATTTAAGTGAGTGTATGTGGGTGACACTGCCAGAAAAGCACATGTGCTTCCTGCCCAGTGTCAAAAAAAACCCTTAAAGGAACCGTTCACCCAAGAATTCACTCATCTTTTACTCACACTCATGCCATGCCAGGTGAAAGATTTTCTTTCTTAAGCAGAACACAAACAAAGATTTTTAGAAGAATATCTCAGCTCTGAAAGTCCATATAAGCAAGTAAATGGCAGGGTTATTTCTGCATAGAGAATTACTAGCCATCAAATTTCGTGCCGCCTCTGGCTGTCTACAAAACTCTGGTTGGTGTCTTCATGGAAAACACTAACAAACATTGCACTCGGTGGATTGTAATTTTTAACTACAAATCTCAGCAATAATAATAAAATAATTCCATTATCTTGATGTCATTTAACATAACTTGAGATCATATAAAAGTATAATAATGACAAGCGAGATGAGAGGAACGCTGCAGCTCGAGTGTCTGATAGAAACACAGATCACAGCTTGGCGATATATATATATATATATATATATATATATATATATATATATATAGGTTTTGGATAGTATTCAGTTGCCAGGTCATTAGTGGTGTATTAACGCAAAGCCAACATTTCCGTGTTTTAAACGTCACTTTTTTATCAGTATGGTACCTCCTCCACCTCATTTTGAGCCAGGAAAAACCCTGAAATGGTGACCAAAATTTTGATGCTCCAAAAAGCTCATGAAGGCAGCATAAAGGCAAGGTTTAATCCATGCCTTCTGGAACGATCCAATCTGTTTGGGTGAGAGCCAACCAAAATAACGCTTGCTGATTATGATTTCAAGCTCGATTACACTTCCTAATGCTTGACACATATAACCACTAGATGGTGCTAGGAAATGTAATCAAGCATGAAATC